>NW_026683421.1:0-54000 GCF_030247195.1 Topomyia yanbarensis | reverse complement strand
AAATTAAACAGACGACTAAAATTAAACAATGAAAAATTTTTAAAAAAAATAGTATGATAAAATTAATAACATTATTGGAATTGATGTAAATAATAAAATTATTAGAATTAATAGAATAAACAGAATTAAAAAAATATATAAAACTAATATTAATTAAAAAAAAATTTATGAAATCAATTAAATTGACATAATTCATAAAATTAACTAAACAATTAAAATTATCAAAATTAATAACATTAAATGAATAAAAATAAATTGGATAAAATGGAACAGATGTATAAAATGAATAAAATGCAGCAGCATAATACAATTAATGAAATCAATGGTTTTTTAATTAATAAAATTAAAATTAATAAAATCAATCAAATTAATTCAATTATTAATTTGAATGAATTAACAGGATTAATTAAATTGATAAAATTAAAAAAAATTAAAAAAATAATGATCAGAAAATTTAAAAAATAAAAGTAACAGAATTAACAGAATGAATACAATTTTAAAATTTATTTAATGTATAAGATTAATAAAAAAAATAAGATGGTAAAATAATGAATAAAATAATAAAATAATAAGGCAGTAAGATAATAAAAAAATAAAATAACAAGATAATAAAATAACAAAATAATTAAAAATAATAAAATAATAAAATAATAAAATTATAAAATCATAAAATTCTAAAATTCTAAAATTATAAAATTATAAAATTATAAAATTATAAAATTATAGAATTATAAAATTATAAAATTATAAAATTATAAAATTATAAAATTATAAAATTATAAAATTATAAAATTATAAAATTATAAAATTATAAAATTATAAAATTATAAAATTATAAAATTATAAAATTATAAAATTATAAAATTATAAAATTATAAAATTATAAAATTATAAAATTATAAAATTATAAAATTATAAAATTATAAAATTATAAAATTATAAAATTATAAAATTATAAAATTATAAAATTATAAAATTATAAAATTATAAAATTATAAAATTATAAAATTATAAAATTATAAAATTATAAAATTATAAAATTATAAAATTATAAAATTATAAAATTATAAAATTATAAAATTATAAAATTATAAAATTATAAAATTATAAAATTATAAAATTATAAAATTATAAAATTATAAAATTATAAAATTATAAAATTATAAAATTATAAAATTATAAAATTATAAAATTATAAAATTATAAAATTATAAAATTATAAAATTATAAAATTATAAAATCATAAAATTATAAAATTATAAAATTATAAAATTATAAAATTATAAAATTATAAAATTATAACATTATAAAATTATAAAATTATAAAATTATAAAATTATAAAATTATAAAATTATAAAATTATAAAATTATAAAATTATAAAATTATAAAATTATAAAATTATAAAATTATAAAATTATAAAATTATAAAATTATAAAATTATAAAATTATAAAATTATAAAATTATAAAATTATAAAATTATAAAATTATAAAATTATAAAATTATAAAATTATAAAATTATAAAATTATAAAATTATAAAATTATAAAATTATAAAATTATAAAATTATAAAATTATAAAATTATAAAATTATAAAATTATAAAATTATAAAATTATAAAATTATAAAATTATAAAATTATAAAATTATAAAATTATAAAATTATAAAATTATAAAATTATAAAATTATAAAATTATAAAATTATAAAATTATAAAATTATAAAATTATAAAATTATAAAATTATAAAATTATAAAATTATAAAATTATAAAATTATAAAATTATAAAATTATAAAATTATAAAATTATAAAATTATAAAATTATAAAATTATAAAATTATGAAATTATAAAATTATAAAATTATAAAATTATAAAATTATAAAATTATAAAATTATAAAATTATAAAATTATAAAATTATAAAATTATAAAATTATAAAATTATAAAATTATAAAATTATAAAATTATAAAATTATAAAATTATAAAATTATAAAATTATAAAATTATAAAATTATAAAATTATAAAATTATAAAATTATAAAATTATAAAATTATAAAATTATAAAATTATAAAATTATAAAATTATAAAATTATAAAATTATAAAATTATAAAATTATAAAATTACAAAAATTATAAAATTATAAAATTATAAAATTATAAAATTATTAAAATATAAAATTATAAAATTATAAAATAATAAAATAAAAAAATAATAAAATAAGTTAAATGAATACAATGATTTTTTAAAATTGAAAGAATAATAAAATAAATAAAAGGAAAATTTTTTTTAATAAAATGAATAAAATTGATAGTAATAATAATATTTAAAAAATTAAAATTAACTAAAGCTTCTGTTCAATAATTTAATTAAATTAATGGAATGAATTAACTGAAGTGAATGGGCGAACTTAAAAAAAAAATAATTACTTGAAATCAAAATAATGCGTGAAATGAGTTAAATAAATGAAATGCTTTGAACGAATAATCTGAGCAAAGCGATTCCAACGAATAAAATGATTGAAATAGATAAAATGAACGAAACGAATAAAAAGAACACTGAATGCAATAAATGAATATATTGAAATGAATCATATATTTAAAATGAGGATAATATAAAAGTAAGATAAAAACTGAGTTAAAAGAATTTAATTTTTACATTAAAAGAATAAATGTAAAGTAGAGTAACATAAAATAGAAAAAAAACAATCGAAAGCCCAGAAATGTTTGCACAACTTTTATTATTTGAAGGTTTGTTTACCACCATCTGAGGATCTTTTCTTGGCGTCACATAGTGGTCTCAAACCCAAAGAAGACGTATTTATTGGTTTTCGATGACGTTTTCGTACTTAAGTGTCTTCATCAAAGTTTCTTGAAATGTGATAACGCATTTAAATCAGTTTTCGCCGCTAATAAAATATGACCACAACTGCTTCGATTTGTAGTATTAGGTTACTAACATCCATTCAAAGTCTTTTTGGCCACATTGGCCACCATCATCGGCTCTGGAAGCCCCGGCGGAAGTATTCAAATTCAGAATAACAGTCACACCGGTTTCTTGGAGATGGCTAGACCGATTTAACCAAACTTAGTCACAAATGAAAGGTGTTGCGTCCCCGTAAATGGCTATTTCATTTCATCCCAATCCGACTTCCGGTTCCGGAGTTACAGGTTGTGGCGTGCGATCACATAGCAAATTGCGATTCAAACCGATACTCCGATGAAAGCAAAAAAGGTAAAAATTTCGCTAAAATGTCTCTCAAACAACTTAAATTTGCTGTTCTAGATCACCGACGGACAACCAAACTTTCGTTGACTACATTGACCACCATAGACGGTTCCGGAAGTTCCCGAGAAAAGCGGCCATCTTTCAAAATTGACGAACTCATATCAGTTTCCCGGAAATGGTTGGGCCGATTTTCACAAACTTAGTCCCAAATGATAGCTATAATATCCCCACAGATGTCTATAAAATTTCGTACGAATCGCTTATATGGATCCAGAAATATAGACTAAACGTCCGGTCACATATGAAATTCCCATATAAGCCGGAACTCAAAATTTTTTTCAAGCGGGGGATCCCATGAAATTTCAGAAATCGAATTCGTATTTTTGATGCCAAATATCTTTAAAATGCATGAAACTTCGAGATTTTATGTTATCTTGATTTTTTTATAAAGATCGACTTTTTGGGACCGATTTCGCTCCCTTTTTCAATTCAATATTACCGTGGCTGGTTTTTCTTTTGCAAAATTTTAGAACTCGAATAATGATTTCTTTGCTTGTATATAGTTGTCAAGTCATGTATAATAAAATTTTAATGTATACATTTGAAAGCTTTTAATAAATATAAGCCACTAAAAAATTCTCGTGTTCATCATTGAGGAAGGTACAATTGCACCGCTAGGTGGATTAAAACAGGTTTTTTGCGTTTGGAAGCACCGTACGTAGCTTATATCTCAAAATTGATATCAAAACTAGTTAGTATGTTCAGGAAAGTCATGCAATTCGTTGGTGTCTGAAACTCGCTAGAATGCATCTGAGTAATACAAATTAACTGCATAAAGAAAACGTCAAAAACTGCTATATTTTTGTACTTAGTGAAGAAAAATTTAGGTAAAACTACATATGCTCGTTAAGGGCACCAAAAACAAAAATAATTTTTGTTTCTGAACAAACCCCTAGTCCTGCGCGATGTCTCAAAAAGAAAACTGAGTTAGTGCCGTCTGTCACTAAGTTAGTGGCGGAGTCTGATGAGACGTAGTCAAAACACATGTTCGATAACATATTGGCTGTGTGCTCCCAATACGGGAGTGTGGTTTAAATCAATTTTCTCCTTAGTGCAGAAAAATAGTTTTTACCTGATTGTTTTCTTTCCACTAAGAAGAAGTATAGCATAGTGCAGTGATTCTCAACCTGACGCCGGCAGACCCCTAGGGGGCCTTAGAAAAGTGTCTTGTGGTCTGCAAAGATGAAAGCATTTTCGTAACAAACTGAAAATAATATATTGACAGCAAACAAAATCGATCATTACAAAAACAGTATTATATCGTCGCTTCTAGCTGTTCAGAGAAATAAACCAACCGCAGGAATAAAAGTGCCTGTAAAGCGGGGAAATATAATTTCGATTAACTTTAAACAATATCCTCTATAACCAACAGTAGACGTTGAGCTGTTATTAAAAGCCATCTTAATCTTAATCTCAAGGAAGAGACATACATACAACTACACCACACAAGAAACCATGCATAGATAACGTTTGAAGGTTTAGCCCAGCCAGAAAACTTTATTGCGAAGAATAACATGCAGCACGGCGTTGAATATGACAAATATTTAAACCAAGATCCTAAATATATGGATGACGATAAAATTGAAGTGCGCTTACACGACCTAGCACCGCGAATTAGACCAGAATACAGTAATAGATTTATGTTAAAATACGGAGAGGTGGAATCCGTTATAAACGGTACTCGAGAAAAAAATTCAGTAGCATTACCAACGGCGTTTGTGTTGTAAAAATGCGGTTGGCAAATAACGTTGTGCACATACCCTGGTCAGATTTCTACGTGCCAATTTGCTAACTAGACGGCACGTTACGGAATACAATGCTCCGAAGTCGCTCAGAAACATCAATACCAAAAAGAGTTTTCAACAGATGTTGATAAAACATAATCAATTGGCCAAGCAATAGCTGATGCGCTTTGTATATCAAAACTAACTTCTTCTACCAACAACAAAATAATAATGATTAACCTAGTGTCTCCAACCTGTCAACCGGCACAATAAATGCCGATAAAGACGGACCTACAACAGCGACTCGTAAGAGCAAGAAACAAATAAAAGCTTGCGACTTCGACCATCATGAAAGCTGTACCGATCAAGACATGGAGGTGAAGATATCGCGATAGAAGGTTAATGGGCTGAATCCCAAGTTGTAGAGGACAACACAGCTAATGCTCCAGCGGACTATTGAATAGTATTTAAATGTTTTTTGTTGTAATTTAGTTTAATTCGGGTTAAATTTTTTCTCAAAACAGTTTCTGTTATTCTAATCGTCGATGTTTTATCAGTATGAAAAGTATCTGACCATCCTAAACGGTATAGGATTACTCTTACCTCATTTCCGTTCAAGCTTTGTTCCGCATGTTCCAGTTTCATTTCTACAGAAAACCACGTACGAATTTGAACTCTTTTCGTTGGGGTTCTCCATAAGTCGAATCGACTAGTACCAATCCATGCTATTACTGCCTTCAATTTCCCTTCACAGTAGCCTTATTGTACCTCTTATTGTTTCATAAAACAAGCAGAGAAAACATTTTTTTTCTGCAGCTACTCTGCTTTTTACAATGAGCTTCAGTTGTTCCTAGCTCCGGTAGTTAGGTATGTGGGTATTCGGGCGGGAAGTAGTTTCAGCGGCAGCATAAACGAATAAACCGTACGGCACATCGGCAGTGGCAGCGGCAGCGGCAGCGGAGGCAGCAGAAGACTGGGGGCTCTGTAGTACCTTCCCATAAAACAATGCCGCTGCTGATGTTGCTTGGGAAATACGTGCAAGTGCACTTCCTGAGCCGAAGGTCTCCGGGAGCACAACCAACGTTTTGTTTCATTATTCATTGTTTATGCAACGCGCGGTATGCTGCATATGTATGTGCAACTGTTTTCTTGCTCCTTCCGTCATACTCCATGTTGTACTACTCCTCACCGATTGCCGCCTCCCCGCCGTAACATTACCATGATGATGACGACGACTATGACGATGATGATGACAAAAAAAATACGATGGTGTTTATTCAGTTAACAGTCATGTTGTGTTTTCTGCTGTAATAAAAAAAATATAATTGTTGAAAATTGTTTCCTAATGAGCTATCCCAGTAGCAAGCGGCTCAGAAACAGTTGATGGTGACGGAGTGCACGGAGCCCGTTTCCAGCAAATATGACGATAGCGATATGATGGGAAAAGTAAATTAGTTTTTATCGATTTGAATTAAATTGCTTCGTGCATTCAGTGTGACTGTTATTTCCATTTACTAATTCATTTTATGTTTCTCTATGTTTTCGTTACAGGTGAGACGAGTGTGCGAGAAGTACTTGTCACTTGTTGTTGTACAGGCGGCAGTTAATTTAGACTACATAGTGGTATGTCTAGGAGCAAATAGTGATTGCTATTTCGTCACATATGGTAGAAATATTTGATGAAGCTGCGATGAAATAGGAGAATAATATTGAACACATGATACTTTCCGTGATATTTACAAGATATATTACACAGCAAATTTTCAAAAGTTTCAAAACCTCTCATATTCGACTTTTCGTTTATACCATACTTATTTTATTTGATGCCTCAGTCCAATCGTTCTCAGCCTATTTACCGTATAACTAAAAAACCAGAACCTCTTTCTAACCAAAATCTCTAATAAAAATCATTTTCTTGGCTAGTACGACTAGATTCGAGACCACCAATTAAGTAGAACAAAATATTTCAAACATCTGTGGATAACGAAAGCAAATTAAAATCGGGATCTCTCTGTATGGAATCCACCTTCCTTGGCAATCTAGCTCAAATTGGAATTGGAACCACTACCTGGACTGGATGAATACAGCACATTTTATTATAGTTTATTGCTGTGAAATATTCACGTCAAATGGTTTGGAAAATATTGCCATTGGAATAGCATTCGAATCGGTACCCTCTTAGAGAGCTTTTGCTAAGGGCGATTTTTCCTCCCATCATCCCTTTCCATCCAGGGGTGCGTGGAGCTGGTTGTTGGCGAGTGAAACAAGAAATATATAATTCAATCCAGCTTGATTGCGTTCATTCCGTTCGCTTCCTCCGATTGTTGCTGCCAGTTGATGGTGTGTGAAGTTGCTGTGAATGATTGGATTTGGCTTCGGGAATAAATTCGTTTTTATTTTCCAATCATAAAGTTTATTCGATCGTTCCGCAGTGAATTAAGCGGTAGTATTTCCCCCTTCTATTTGAGTTGAAGTCGTTGGATTATCCATGAAGCATGTTTTAATGACGTATATTTGCAAAAAAAACAAAAGATTTTCTTTTTTCAGTTTCCCAATTTTTCCGTCAAATTAAATCCAAGTATTTTTCTTTACCAAATTGTTATTTTAATCCACTTTAATCTCAAGTGAGTGGATGCTGCCGCTTTTTAATTGCTTCACTAAGTAGATGCCAACCCTTGTTAGTAGCAACGGCAAGAAAAAGTTGCTGGCTTGCGAAAGGTAAACCACCACCACTACCACCACCAGGAGCACGGATCCGTTCTCGCTTCGCTCGTCGTCCAAGCGCAAACCGTGAGTGAAATAAATGGTCTTTATCGTTAATGCAATATAGAACCAAACGGCAGATAGGAATGCCAGCAGCTGCAATGTTCATGTTGTACATATCGAAATAAATGTGTGGACCTCGTTGGTCCACGTCTCTATCTATGCTGTTCGGTCGACGATCGTAACGTAACTCAAGCTGTGAGTGGGCTGTGGGTGGATTCCAGTCGGAGAATCACCGCAAACTGGATTTACACATAATAGCATCAGCTTTTGCGATTCTTCCGCTCGAAATGCGGACTTCAAGCTGGTCTCGGTGACAAGTTGAATGTTTGAGGTTCGATGGTGCTCGGGCTGGTAGTTTATTTTTGACTTTTGTAGTAGGGGAACCCGGGGCTATTCGGACCTACCTAAACAAATCGCCCTTTTAGGTGGATAGATGTGATCGAATTTATCAATCAAATGTCCTAAAAACAATCCTTTTACAATATAGAGGTAATTCGGACCGCTCTACGTCGTCAATTTTTTAAATATTTTTTTACAACTATGCAAACTTTATTGTAAAAACTTCTTAGGAAGCAAAAATAAAAAATAAACTGTGTTGAAAAAATCAATTTCGGTAGTCACGGCTATCGATTGGTGCATAATGCATTTTCTTTGCTGTGGTGTGTGCAATCGCGTGCGCCGCCGCAAGCCACTGTACGGTGGTTGATGGAATAGGGGGTCCGAATGGCCCCGTACGCTCATTTCGCACAAAAGTCGTGAGCGTCTTAAAAATATATGTGTTTTCACTCAAACAAAAATCATTCCATAAAATAGGAGCCTCAAGCTTTCAATCAAGCCTTCTATTTGTTACTTTAATCACGGTTTTAACGTTATATTGATTTTTGTTTTAAGGATGGCGAAAATATGAAACACGTTGTATCTCCTTTCTAAAAAAACACGGCATAATGAGATTCATCTGTCAAAATTAATGTTTCAGAATGGCGCTTCCACGAATATGTACAATAGTCAGAAAGTCTTACGACTCTCTAAAAAATAGAGGGGGTCTTAATAGCCCCGGATTCCGCTACTATCTTCTCTCTGGTTCCTAAAATTATAATTTTTGAGAAACTGATCAATTACAAGAATTGCTTCGTCTGAGAATTAATCCCCTGCGGTCTAAATGTTTGTTTTGCTTGACAATCTATTGCGTGTGTATGTATGTGTGTATGTATGTATGTGTGCGTGTATGTATGTGCGTCTGTGTGTATGTAACCAAAAATGTCACTCATTTTTCTCAGAGGTGGCGGAAACGATTTTGACAAACTTAGTCTCAAATGAAAGGTACAACGTCCCCATAGGCAGTACGTTCACGCAGAAAATGTCGATTTTATTAAATTCTGCAATGAATGTATATAGGTGAAAAAATTTCCAAAATGTAACCACAACTACTTTGATTTGTAGTATTAGGTCATTAACAGCCATTCAAAGCGTCTTTAGCCACCTTGGCCACCATCATCGGTTCCGGAAGCCCCTGCGGAAGTATCCAAATTCAGAATAACAGTCACATCGGTTTCTCGGAGATGGCTAGACCGAATCAATCAAACTTAGTCTCAAATGAAAGGTGTTGCGCCCCCGTAAATGGCTATTTAATTTCATCCCGATCCGATTTCCGGTTCCGAAGTTACGGGTTGTGGTGTGCGATCACATAGCAAATTGCGATTCAAACCGATACACCGATGAAAGCAAAAAAGGTAAAAAATTCGCTAAAATGTCTCTCAAACAACTTAAATTTGCAGTTCTAGGTAACCGACAGCCACTTTCGTTGACTACATTGACCACCATAGACGGTTCCAGAAGTGCCCGGGAAAAGCGGCCATCTTTCAATATTAATGAACTCACATCAGTTCCACTGGGTGCTCGATGCAGTTATTTTTCTTGCATTTAACTAAAAAAAAATCAGTTTCCCGGAAATGGTTGGGCCGGTTTTCACAAATGAAAGTCACAATCATCTCAGAATCCAATAAAACTCAGTTTGTAGGAAGATATTGTCTAATTTATCCAACTAAGTATATTTTTATTTTTCAAGAATCCCATTGAAAAGAGTTTATGTCATTAAAAAAATATTCCATTATTACTTCTTTGTTTTCTTATTTTGTTCTGAGGGCGGATCACGTGACAAACCCATTAACGTACAAATGCTTCAGCCCTTCGCGACCATCCACGACACATCCTGGCGATCAGGTGAACGTCTCAGGGCTTATAAATTTTCAAACCCGATCTCAAGGGTAAACCTGACAACTACCGCGCTCACACGATCATGAGTCGGTCACTTCCGGAAGTTTCTATCTCTGGTATCAGCAGACTAGGTCCACTCCTTCAATTACACCAATTTAAAAAAGAAAGTTCTCGTATCCACTGGACAACACGACATGGCGACATGACAGGGAATTTCAGTGATATGGAAGATCTTACTTTCTTCTAGCATCTAAACCGTACATCGAAAATTAAGTATCAGAGATTCACGGCTCGCGCGCGATCATCCAAGAACACACGCGAATATGCGAAAGGCACACGGTTATAAAATCGAATTTATACACACGAAGTTACAAACACGTTAGCACACTCAACATACAAACGCACACGCGATTGAACACTTTAGCGTACAAATGCTCGAGCCTTTCGCGATGATACACGAGATCGTAAAATCTCTATGCCCGCACATATTTGAACCGTACAATGAATATCACATGCAGAATCAGGGCCCGCTTCAATTAGCCCTAAGCAGTGTTTTAGTGGGTAACGTTACCTGTCTCGTCTGCAATTGTAGTGTGTGATTTTGACGGGGAACCCTCCCGAGAACCTAGCTCTACAACTCCAGTAGGACAACTCTCAAAAAAAAGATTTTTGAACATTTCAGTTCCACAAAATTGTTACCGTCATAGAAATACACCATTTGTTTGAACCGAATAATTTGATATATCGAACAGTACTTGAATTATTCTCATTTTTTTATTTTAAAAAAGGCCTACCTTGTATTCCCCCTAGGTTGAGGGGTTTGACGGTATTGCAAACATCATCAAGCATATTGCATGCATCAGTGCTAAAGATCCTCTGACAGACAACTGTTTTAAGATGGTTATTGTATTACGCCTCGATAGTAATGCATCGAGGAGACCGAGAGAGTCTATGGGCCTCCTTTTATGTGTGGAGTTTTTTCATACTCCGCACCTGCTCAAATAAAAGACCACTGGTCTGTGCGCGCTAGCATGGCCGACTCGCGGGTCGATGTGAATTGATTTTTGCTGTGGGCCGTGTTTGCAAACATTGTTCCACAGCTTAATGGCGGGGTTGTTCGACACGGCTCGCAGTGCAGGTCACTGTGTGTCGATTTATCGGTCGACTTCGTTATCGTGCTAATTATATAAAAAAATGTAAAAGTAGAAGCCTATTTGTGTTAATTAATTATTGTGCTCATTTGAAAGTCTATATTCAAGATTATTATGAATATATACCAAATTCGTTACTGATACTTTTTGCATGTATCAGGTAACTGGCAGTTGGGAAATTGGATTCTGAGATGATTATGACTTTCATTGGTAATAATTACATTGGTAATAATTGGAACATAATTACCTATCTTGGAACATAATTTCATCCAAATCAAAGATGGCGGTTTTTAATAAATCGATTTTAAATTTTTAAAATCGTTTAGGAGTCGATGAAGATTTTTTTCAATATTTTTTTTTCAAAAAATTGACTAATTTTGTGACAATCATTTCTACAACATTTTTTTGTAGGATTTGTTATTTTTAAACTATAGCCATTTGAAAAAAAAAATGGTGAAAAAGTTTGACCCTTTTCAAAAGACAGTCTAGATCATTTTTGGAAAAACAACCCTATCTATTGTTTAAAAAAGGGGCTCACATACTACCAAAAAAGCCTACCAAAGACGTAAGGCTAAGCTGTTTATTTTTAGTAAAAAGTTCAAATCCGTGCTAAAATCTCATTCTGGACCACTGTGCAATGGGCAAAAGCAATATTATGAGTAATCATGATGACTGGATAGAGGAGGCATTGTGTGCGTTCGTCTGTCTTCCTTACGGAAAATAAACCTTCGTTGGTTTTTAATGATTTTTATGTGTTTGATTTTGACGCTGAGCCGTTGAGCTGTTCTATGCAATGGTAACAGTAAGAAACCAAATTTAAATCCATGAATAATATTCTTAATTTTGTGCAATTGTTCACATTAAATTATCAGCATCATGGTCTGAGTTACTTAAACTTTTTTGGAACATCATCTGAATTAGTGATTAATATACTATGAATCAAGAACCAGTTCACGAAGCAAAAATGAATTCATAATATTCTAAATTTTGTGAAATTATTCGAGAAAATATTGGGATACAGCACAAAATTTTATTCTATAAGAACTATATCATGAAATTGGAAATCAATTTCATGGTTTGTGAAGCATTGCACTTGCATCATTGGTGAATCATTACCAATTCCATCAGGAACCAGTTCACGAGACAGAAATGGATCCCTTAAATAATAATTTGAACTCAAAATAGTTTAGTTTTGTGAACTAGCTCACAACCACAAAAAAAACAAGATCAGGATCAAGATTTATTAAATCATGGAGAAAACGTCGTATAGCAAACACTGTTCTTAATTCTATAAATAAAAACACGAATCAACACTTGATTAACGGATAATGTTCAAAAAGTTGTGAACTAGTTCATAGACTGAAAATGATTTGATAATGACATATTAGAAACCGTGACTAAAGTTCACATATCTTCATAAATAGAAACGATATCAAGGCGTTACGAAAGAAAAATTGAGCACTATTATAAAGCACATAATTTTTGATTTCGTAACGTAAAAATGTAATTGTTCCAGAATTCATGGAAATTTATTCGCTAATTTGGCAACCATTTCTTCTGCGTAGTCAAAACGAAATTTCCACAAAGACCAACTAGATCATACATTCTTTCGCAGACAAGAACGACATAGTTCGAGTATGATAGGGGCATTTCGGTACTTAGGAAAAAGTTTTCTAGCTTTCTGTATTTTGCCAGTGATAGCCGAGAACAGGATATAAATTCGGCGTTAGTCGATAACAAAATCAACTGCTATGTTTGTTCCTAAGCATCCAAGCGTAACAGAAATGAGCAACGACTAAGCATGAATCCCGGGAGTGTTGATATGAATCACAATTTCTTCAAGCCGAATCGAAAAAGTTCTGCTTTACGGAATCTGCGGCACGTGTTTTCTCATCCGTATTGGAAATTTATGATAAACTAAATTACAAGAAAAAAATCCTTCGTTGATGAAAAAGTTATCCCGCGACAAGCGACGAACCTTTGCTGCGCGAAAGCTGCTTGTTAAAGCACCACACATCAAAATGGATTAATTCCATCAGCCGCCATTACCACCCCATCGAAAATTCAATATTTCCTTTTCTTTTTTAAACGTTACGATCGCCGCCCACCCACTGCATCGGTGCAGGCGCTGGGATTGTTCGATAGGGACGACACAGACCCCCGACCCCCGCCCGAAAGGCAACCCACATCCTAAATTATGCGTCACGTACATCTTCTCCAAAAATGCAGGGACGTGAGGTTGGCTAAGATAGATTCATCGCATGATTATTGCCCTCCAGGCAGCGAAGCGGTCCCGCCGCGCGCAACCATCATGTAGCCGGTACACCAGCCAGAAGTGGAGAAATTTCTTTGCTGTTTCTTGTATGTGTGTGTGTGTGTGTATGTCACAAACCTATGACCGTCTCCGGTTTCCACCGGGCAAACGGTACAAAATGAAGACAACGATGCTCCCACTTCATCCATATCCATCTTCCTTCGGGGTTCTCGGGGGACAGACAGCCAGATGCGGAGGGGCCAAATAACGAATGAAGAGGGAAAACGCACTCACATTTCTTTTTTTTTTCTGTGGGGCACCCAGAATAGTGGGGTTCTTTTAGCGAACTGTTTTTTTAATATTTGTGAAAAGTAACGGAATAATTTCATCGGTTCCGATGAAACTTAACTCGTTTCACCGACCTGTAAGACTGCACATTTTCCAGAGTCAGTCAGCTCATTTTGACTTTAGGACCATTTTTAAAAAGGGCAGGCCCTTTTCGATTACTTTATTTTGTACAGCAAAACTATCGGAAAATGAGTCACAGGGCATACTGAATACTGAAAAAAAAGTTTGCGATTCTTTTCAAAAACGCGACAATTTATGTTAAGAAATTTTAATTCCAAAAAAACATTTTTTAATTGTTTTTATTATTTGTCAACAAAAGCCTTAAAAGAAAGGAGACATTTGATATGTCATGGCATCATGGAGAAACCACCAGTGAAAAAGTTTTTCTAACAATAACTATAAATATGTTTTTGAAATTCATGAAATTGTTCATGTTCTAATAAGGCTTTTATTTACAAAAACGACAAAAATGGGTGGGTAATGTCAGACAGGGTTACCAAAAATACAGAATAATCTGTATTTATACAGATTTTTCAGCCATTTTCAGACCAAGAATCTGTATGTGCAGATATACAGATTTTTGCGTGTATGTACAGATATACAGATTTTTGAGAAATGATGTTACAAAAACTATTTTTAGAAATATTTTTTACAGTTTCAGTAATACTTCCTCTTTGTCTCTCTTAGCTTAGCCCTCTATATTAGGCTGTGCACGCTGACGAAATCGACTTAAAAATGACTTTTACTGTGAGCCGTGTTTATAAACATTGCTTCACCCGGCTTCACATTCGAGAGTGGTCGCTCATTCTGAAAGGTAAAGGTTTGTAGTACACTCAGGTTAGCACCCAGCAAACGCCTGGCTGAAGCCTACTTCCAGAAACGCTCTGTGACTTTGTTAAGTCTTAATTCTTTGTCCGAAAATATGACAGCTACATTGGTTGACTTAATGTATATAACATTATATATCAACAAAAGTCATTAAATGAAGAAGAAAATTATTTTTCCATTTTGCACATCGGTAAAGTTCAAGTTTCTGGATGTAAAATATCAGAACGATTTGTAGTGTTTTTTACGAAAATGTAAACAGGTCCTTGCTTGACTGATTTAAACAACAGGAATTAATATCTTCGATAGATAATCCAGCAAAAGGTTAAACGACTCAACTGATTCGATACAGATATCGACACAGATTTTTCGAAGAGTAAACACAGATGAAAAGATTTTTTAGGATAAAAATACAGATTTAATTTTGGCAACCCTGATGTCAGACACATAATCGGAGAAATGTAGAATACATTAAGAGCATGCACTTCAAATGTGATGATACGGTATTTTCGGATTTAAAGTATTTTGGGCGAAGGATTATTCAAATTACTCTTTATGAAAATGATGGCGGAAAGTTGAAATATCTAAGGAATGGGCTTGCAAACTTTGCCTATTGAAACCAATTGTTATCGGTAACGGAAAATATTTAAATATATTCTTTATTTCATGCTAGAGCTCGGAGCAGGTATGATATAAATGAAAAAATATTTCGATCCACCGCTGCTACACTTTTGCAAGAAATACCTTTGTTAACTAGCACGGCACGGACTCGATAGCAGCTTTCCTTTATTAACCCACATGGAGCAAACAAATAAATCTGCAGCAGCTTATCTGCTAATCCATGTTCAAAGAACAAGTGACAAGTTGATTATGCTACCGAAAATCGAGAAAGACTTCTTCTTGCTGTCCGTATTGATGTGCAATCTGCAACCACACTGCTGCTACGGTGGATAATACACGACTAGCAGCACAGAAAGGGCAGTCGAGACATGTATATTTATAACTTTTCGGCAGTCTTGTACATTAGTTTTATCCAATCAGAGAGCACTGCGGAATGATTTTAATACAGTGCAAAAAACTAGTTATTTTATTCAGTACAACCGAAGTCATTAGCGTTCACAAACCGACGCGCTTGTCACTTCTGATATTTTGAAACGGGTCCTTATATTGAAAGCTTAAATCTATTCTGCATTAAAAAATTGAAATAATGGGTCATTCGACTTTTTGTTATATATTGCACAAAAATTCGAAAGACAAAAGATCGAACAGACAAAAGGTCGAAAAATAAATGGTCGAAAATACAAAACGTCGAAAGGACAAAACGTTGACAGGCAAAAGGATAACAGGTCGAATGACAAGAGGTCCAAGAAAAAAATCGGTTGAACAGAAAAAAGTCGAACAGACAACAGGTCGAAAGTCAAATGGTCGAAAATACGAAAGGTCGAAAGACAAAAGGTTGACAGGAACAGGTCGAATGACAAAATTAGACGAAGGATAAAGAGTTCAAAAATAAAACGTCGAATGGAGAAAAGATCGAAACGACAAAAGACCGAATAAATGAAAAGTCGAAACAAAAATTATAGCTTTGTTCAAAATGTGCTTTTTAAAGTGCCATAAATTAAATGTTTAACAAAATAGTATTGCTATATTGAGCTCAAGCTTTAGCTCAAAAAATTGATTTATATTCAATATTTATACGTCGCTCTGCTCAGTAGAAGCTAAGTTTAAGTTAACCGGGCGAACAAGTGGATCACAGCTCTGCTTGCGAGGGGCCACTGCTTCCGATGGCTGTGGTGGCAACCTCTTCCAGCGAATCCTCAGCGGCTTCGTGCTGCTTCGGATAATGCGGAGAAGGTTTCGGTACATTTTCTAATTACTATATGTGGAATTAAATAAAGTTCCATTGATTCTACCCTATTATCCAGAAATTCAGTAGCTGGAATATGATTGCCCCGAAAACTCTACTACATCGCATTCCTTTACACCAAATGGCAAGTCTTTGAAGATATATTTTGTTGAACTCAAAATTTTTTTTTGTTATGCTTGTATTTTTGTTAGATCTATGATCGAAATACACCAAAAACAAATTTGATTTCTTTGTGAAAATCCGCTTACTATTTATTTGTCTTCATAATTTCAGTGAAGTCATCATATTTCAGTAGTATTTTAACTTTATAGAAAACACGCGTGTTGTTAATACGATAATTTTGGTGAGTTTTTTCTAACGTAAAAATTCATTCTGAACACAAGTTTTGTGCTGGTTTTTTATATTTTTGTTTTTGAACAAAATACAGACGTTTACATGAAACCCATGCTTGGAGTCACGATAGATCGATAGTAGTGGTGCACTATAGACCACTACTATAATTTGAATTAAAATTATTTTGACAGAAAAATTGTGAGTAATTTTGTGCGAAAAACACGAAAACGCAGTGAAGGACATAAAGAACACAATCGCATCTGTTCAAGATGGCACCAGTATTCGATCAGCCTTGAAACATTACGTGCTCGTGTGAAAGGAAAGTGTTCTTCACGCGTCAGATATTTCGCATGAGTTAACAATATAATAATTTAAGGTGTTGTTGAAACATGATCGAAAAAAGAAAGAAAAGAAATCCAAAATAAATGCTGCAAAGCGCATACGTAATCGTCGCATAGCTAAGCAACCACGTGATCCGGAATGCACAAATTTAATTCCACACTCTGGCGACGACGAGGACACCTAAGAAGTCATTCGCAAGTACAAGGCCAGACGCAGTTGCTGAAAAAACATGTTTTTTCAACATTTCCTACAGCGGTGTCATGATTTTTCACACCATTTGCTACCTCCTCCTTTTCTTACCTCAATTACGTCAATGGATTACATTTATTATTTGTGTTATTGATTTTCAAATAATCTGCAGTATTCATACTCGTCAAAAAGGTGGACCGCTGATTTTCTAAGCGTGTACATTGTTTTATTTAACCTCGAACATAGTGACCTATCGAACCCACAGATTTTAAAAACATCGAAAAAAGTATCGTGGCCTTATTGAAATTAGCTTGAATAATATTTAGCCAGGCATAAAATCATTATTGTCATAACGTTGCCAAATCTATAATTTTTCCAACGAGGGCTTGTTTATCAAAATCAGTGCAAAAATATCTTTGCACGAGTTGACAATCCGACCTACTTGACTCCACTGTACTCTAATTATCAAGTCAATCATTATTTAAAGATCAGCTCGTGCTATAAAAAGTAGAATGTCAGCTAAAATCATAAGTTTAGTACATGGTATGATTTTTGTAAGCTATTAGTTTTAATTTTTTATTCACACCAAAAGATCAATTTGCAAACTCTTTTTACGTAATATTCGGTTAACGTAACTTTTTTACTAACTAAACTTGAAATAACAGTACAGTATGAAGCTGTGGACAATTTAAGATATTTTTAGCTAACTGCTACTAATAGAAGTTTTCGGAATTGAGTTGACTAATACATAACGGAAATCGATACCTGAAGCGATTTTAAAATCCAAGATGGCGGCTTCTGCTTTAGATAAATACTCTATATCCTCAACGGTATGGGTATTTTCGGAATGGGGTTGACAAGTAGATGACAGAAATCGATATCTGCAGCCATTATGGCATGTTATGGCAGCGACCTTTCCCGGTCAGGTAAAGCTAAGGAGGGTATATGTCCTTCCGAAGCTACTTACGATACTGCGCACCTTAAATTAGATCCACAATTGCAGCTTGTCGACGGATGCAATCAGCCTGATTCCATCAACGACGTTCACCTGTTTTCTAAGAAACTTGTATGTTATGGCAGCGACCTTTCCCGGTCAGGTAAAGCTAAGGAGGGTATATGTCCTCCCGAAGCTACTCACGATACTGCGCACCTTAAATTAGATCCACAATTGCAGCTTGTCGACAGAGGCAACCAGCCTGATTCCATCAACGACGTTCATCTGTTTTCTAAGGAACTTGTATGCTATGGCAGCGACCTTTCCCGGCCAGACCCACAATTGCAGCTTGCCGATGGGCACAATCAGCTAGAACCCATCACCGACGCCCATCTGCTTGCCACGGAACTTGGCAGCGACCCTTCCCGGTCAGATCTACAATTGCAGCTTACCAACGGACGTGATCAGCTTAACTCCGACGCCTGTATGTTGACAACAAAATCTGAAAGCAGAGACAACGATATGCTCCGGTCAGATAACAGCAGTCTAAAACAATTAGATCAATTTGAAGTTCCTGCTTTTGTTTACACAGGTAAATGCAATGAATGTTGTAAGTAGGGGTTTGCCCACAACTCGGGTTCTTAATTGCCCGGCGGACCCTTCCTTTCAGGGCGGCCTAGGTGCTTCTACCGGAATTTCGGATTTTCGTATAATAACAAACAAAAAAGCAAAAAACAAATAAACTAAATTTTAACTTTACCGTTTATTCTCCCGAAACTCTCCTCTGCTGGTCGATTCTTACGGTCTGCTGCTGATGGCGGCGGGAAGGCGACGGTTTTTTTTTCCGACCGGCCGGGAACACAACGGCCGCGTTCTCCTTCTGGTGTCGTTGGCTGCTCCGGCAGCGGTCCTTGGCTTTTAGCTAGGGAGGTGAGCTTGGCTCCTTTGTTGGAACCTCCCTAGCGACGTTGGCGACGAATCGCCGGATCGTCTACTCGCCGTAAACGATCCCGGAAGTTACCGCAGTAAGCTTCCCAGGGGGAACCTTTGTCCGCCCTGCTTCGTTCTCCTTGGCAATTAACTGTGGAGGAGAGCTTGGCTCGTTCGACTGATCCTCCACAGTGAGAACGGCACTGGTGTCACTTGGGTCCTTTTTATTTAGCCGGGGAAGCGAGTAGCTCCTTAGCGATTAGCTTCCCGTCTCGGCGACCCTACACCAGGACTTTTTGTATGCCCGGACCACACACCAATACACTGACGGATTTCACTTACCGTCACACGCGCGCACTGAACTTTTGTTACGGTGGCGGGAAACTGTCCCGAAAAAAGAAATAAATTTGGAACGTCTGTTCCTGGCTGTGGTCCGTCACTTTCTCTTTGGTTCACGATGGCCGCCTTTTCCACTCGACCCAAAACAAACACCAAAACCAGCACCAAAAAACCGTACCGCCGCATAGCTGTCATCACTTATGCGCAGCATAGTCAGTACACTTATTTCAGCAGCAGGAGAGCGGTGGCCTATCTAAGCCCTATGTTATTTATACATAAATATGAAACAAAATTTTCTACACCTATCTAGACCAACAGAATCGTTCACAAAAGCTAAAACAAACAAAATTTACGAGAAAAAGTGAACGATCATAATGAACAGTGGTGAGCATTATGTTACATAAACAATGCACTCTACGGAGAGAGTACGTACAAATAGGTATATTTTCACCCAGTGCTAAATTGTTACCCTGACGGGTTACAATCTCGCCCACACCGGGTGGAAAAAAATGGGTAACATTTTTTTTTCTAACCTAACACCTAACACCGATACAATAATAATGAACGAAATGAATAAATAAATAAATAAACAAAGAAAAACTAACTACACCTAATTATTTCTTCCGCAATTTATCAATAATTCATGAAAAGGAAACTAATCGACCGGCGGTCCTCACCGGTGAAATGTTTGTCTGTGTTGGGTCTGATAATACTGACAGCATACGCGAAGCGAGAGGTTGTCAGCCATTGTCATTACTCGGTTATGGGTTGAACCCTAAATCTAATCCGAAAACAAGATCGGTAACAACTCGATATTCCTAAAATTCTGCAAGTGACATTGACCATTTTCAATCTTCCAACTTGCAGGGGAACGGTTGTCGGCATTATTTTGTTCGTTTTTTTTTCTCGACTGTCCAGAAATGCCTCGTGTTCTTACGGTACCAGTACTACACGCCTGTGTTGGGGTTTCTATCCAAAAACATTCATACAATTATCCCATTCATTCATCCTCAATCACTGGCCTACTCGATCATTCACATTCCGATAAGCACTTCGAATTAACCCCAAAACAATTTTATCTTATCATTCACACATGCATTCATTCCTTCAATATGATTCTGCACTCAAACATTCACACATACCATACCGCTTAACACGTCATCGTTTCTCCCACTCACAGACATTCCGGACAAAATGTTTGTATATTCGTCCCTTTTCGCCTCAAAACGCTTCGTACATGGCAAAAGAAACGTTTGAGAGGGACCAAAGAATGTCTTTCGCATAATTTAAACAGATCAAAATGATTCCCGCTGGAATCAAACGAACCACCCCAGGTTTAACCACAAACCCAAAATTATGCGAAATAAAATTTTATTATTTGATTCGAAATCGAAGACGCAAGGCGCTTTTTAACCCACATCTCCCCCTAACACCCATACCATCCTGATCCGAATCGAGCTACACCTGTATGATGCAGAGCATTGGTGCGAACATCAAGGAAAGTGTCAAAAATGATGATGATATCATCCACCTGAATGGATGAATGAATCATCATCAAAACAATACGCGAAATCGGCGTCGCAAATTGTTTTTATTCGCGATTTTTTTTTGTTTCCGCGCGATTTCGAGTATTATTTCGGTCGGGAACTAGCCGTGCTAATGTTTGTGTCCCTATTGGAAAAGGGAATAGTGATTTTGTGCTCCCAACAAGTAGATTTTTTTACATTTTCTGCACCCGTAGGTGCTGGTATCCCCCTAGTGAAAGGGGTTTTGAATAAATTTGTTTTGCCGGACACGGCGGAAAGTGATGTATTTGATGCGGCCGGGGACCACGGTGTGTTTATTGAAGTGGATAATTCTATCCTTCCGTGGCCAAGACGGGTCCCCGACCATACATTAAGTGAGATAATTTGATTACCTCACTGCGTGAGTGGGGCGCAAAAGAATTTTGCTTCTCTTTGCCGAACACGGCAGGTAGTGTATTTAGATGCGTCCGGTGCCCGGGAGAACGGCACGGTATAAGATTAGTGTTTTTAGTAGAGTATTCCACCATACCGTAGTCGTCACCGGGGCCGGAGCATATATTTCGTGCGAGTGTTTGTTTACCACACTGCGTGAGTGTGGCTCTGAAAAATTGCAAGAAGGTGTTGAAGAACCTTCTCGCGGCAGAGTTGGTCTTCCGCAATAAAAATAGAGAAGACGGAGAAATGTTTACTGTGTTTTTTATTCGGACCAAAGTCCGTGTTGTTGCCGTCGGGAACTGACGGCTGCTTTTGGAAAACTCCCAAGTGAGTAATCCATATAAAACATACCGTCAGTCCACAGACGGCACGGAAAAGTTTTTATGCTGGTTTAAGGAGATTTGCTGGCCAAACTCCGAGATTTTTACCTGCTAAATCCTCCAGCTCGTAGGAGGATACACCCCTTTTGGTGATAATTTTTGCCGGTAAGTATTGTGGTCCAAGTTTAGCATTGTAAGACTCGAGTGCATTCGACAACTTCATGTTTCGACGGTACACCATTTGTCCCGTTTCAAAAGGTTTGGAGAACTTTCGATGACGCAAGTTGTACTGATGTCGAATGCCCTCGCTTGCCTTTGCCAAATTCTTGACCACAATCTCCCGGATTTTGTCTAACTGTTGGTGTCTTGTTTCTAGGTGACCCTCACCGGAAACCCTGCTGAAATCATCGGCAGATGCCATTTCACACCCGTGTATAATGAAATGAGGACTAAATCCAGTGGAGGAATGAACGGTAGTATTTAGGATGCGCTCCACATCACTGATGTGGACATCCCAGTTGCGCTGCTCGGTTCGAGCATATGCCCGGATTGCGGTGTTTATCGAGCGATTTGTTCGCTCCACTGGGTTAGCCTGCGAATGATAGCGGGAGTTCAGCCAATGTTTGACGTTGGTTTCTTTTATGAATTGACTGAACTCCTTCGAGGTGAAAGTGGAGGCATTGTCGCTTAGCAGAATTTCCGGGCTACCATGGCGATTGAACCACTGTTCGCGTAGTATCGTACAGAGTGATGTACTAGCGATTTTGCGAACGGGGGTTAACATGACGTACTTGCTGAAGACGTCGAGGACGACAAGCAAGTGTTGATTGCCACGTTTGCTTTTTGGAAGAGGACCAATATAGTCCACAGAAACCATTCGCCATGGTGCATTAGTCGCACGCGACTGACCCATTTCGGGCTGGACTGGGACGAAAGGAGCTTTGATTTCCTTGCACGTCCCACACTCTCGAATAAACTTTCGTACTTCAGATCCCATACGAGGCCAGTAATATCGTAACTGCACTTCGTGGATCGTTTTATCGTATCCCACGTGAAGCAAATTTTCGTGGGTACGTTGAATCAAATCTTGACGGAACTCGGGTGCTGGGACGAGTTTCCAACTGAACCGCGAGTCGCACGGAACAACTTTCGAGTTTACATACTTGAAAAGTTGATCATTTTCTACTTTGAAGTCGGCATAGTCGTCAGGATTTTGGATAACTTTGGACTTCATGGAACAGTACCAGTCTGAGGTGGACAAAGCGGAAACGGCTGCTACGGCCCGGGATAACGCATCTGGAACGACATTGTCCTTGCCTTTCCGGTGCTCAATAGACATGTCGTAGAGTTGCAATTCTAAACTCCAACGACTCAAACGTGAACTGGTTTTCCATTTAGTCTTCAGTATCCATGTAATCGCTGACGAATCAGTGACCAGTCGAAAATGATAACCTTCCAAGTAACCTCGAAAGTGTTCAACCGCCATTATCACCGCCAGACCTTCCTTTTCAGTTGCATGATAGTTCCTTTGGGGAGTGGTCAGTTTGTGCGAAAAGTAAGCAACTACTTTCTCACCCTCGGGATACTCCTGCACCAGAACAGCAGCGACTGCTACGTCACTAGCGTCTGTCTGAAGAATGAATTCTTTGGAGAAGTCTGGTGGGACTAAAACTGGAGGAGTGACTAGAAGTTCCTTAATTTTAAGGAACGCGAGTTCTGCCTCGGAGTTCCAAACTAAGCTCTTGGTTTTCGTTTTGAGCAGATCGGTCAAGGGAGCAGTGACCTCACTGAACCGATCAATGAAACGGCGGTAATAACCGCACATCCCGAGGAAACGACGAAGTTTCGTCACGGTAACCGGTCTCTCGTAGTCGAGAATCGGCTGAATTTTGTCAGGATTGACCTTGAGTCCGTCCCGATTCAACAAATAACCAAGAAACTTTAGTTCGGGGACTCCAAAACGGGATTTTTCCAAATTGATGGTTAGGTTGGCTCTTGCTAGACAATCGGCCACTGCTTTGAGCAACTGTATGTGATGCTCGAACGTTTCGCTTACCACGATGATGTCATCTAGGTAGACGAAAACGTAAGGTTCCCATTTACCTCGTCCTAGAACCTGGTCCATCAGTCGCGCCAGAGTAGCGGGGCTGTTGACGAGACCAAATGGTAGACGGGTAAATTGGAACATACCCCTGCCGGGAACACTGAAAGCGGTATATTTGCGACTATCCTTAGCCAGGGGTACCTGGAGAAAGGCCTCCTTCAAGTCTATGGTAGACAGGTACTTCGCCTTGGGTAAGCCGCCCAATATTCGCCCAGGGTGGGGCAGAGGGTATGCATCTCGTACAGTACGCTCATTGAGAGGCCTAGCGTCTAGACAAAGGCGAATTGAGTCGTCTGGTTTCGTGACCGCCACAATATTAAGCGACCAATCCGAATCAGACTCCTCGATAATTCCCATAGACCGCCATCGGTCAACTTCTTCCCAGACCTTAGACAGTTTCTTTGGGCTCATGTGATAAGGATATCGGCAAACGGGTGCCGCACCTTGGAATTCATCTTTGATGACAATCCTGTGCTCTGTGAATGAGGTTGGGCTTAGCTTTCCGGGCTCTACTGCCTGGAAACACTTCTTTACTTCTTCTACGCGCGCTAACTGTTCCGAAGTGAGTATCGACTCACGCGGTACTTCATCTTCTTCGTCGTCTTCCGATTCCTGACCTGAGTTCAACAGAGCACAGTTTTGTATCTCAGGAGAAATCCCAAAGGCGCGCCAAAAGTCCATACCTAGAATGGAGTTGACGGTCAGATGCTCTACTACAAGAGTGCATAGGACCTTTGTCAAATTTTGAAAAGTATACGGGAGATACGCTTGTCCAATGATTGGTAAGGATTGACCATTGGCAGAACGTAGTTCGAATGGTCGTTCCAACCTTTTCAAGGGACTTTTCGAAAACTTTCGGTATAGCTTTTTAGTCATAATCGTGGCGTTACTACCACTGTCGAGCAAGGCTTTGAAGGATTTGCCGTACACTGCGACAATTGCAAATGGACGGTTGTCGAACGGGTCGTCAAGGACGATGGTTTCGACAGACAACGAATTATCATAGTCCTCATCACAAGCCGGTCGAAAACTGTCGTAAATCTGGGGATGGATGGTTAGTTGTTCTTTGGAGCGCTGCTTTACTGCCAACTGCGACTTCAGTTGGTTCTGATCCCGTTTTTTAGGCAGTAAGGGCAACGAGAAACATCAAAACCTTTAAACGCACACACGATGCAGAAGACCCGCTTTGGTTTCCGACATCCCTCATGTTCGTGTCCTTTGTCTCCACAATTGTAGCAGACGCCGAGCACGGGAGGACGATGCTTTTCCACCAAATACTCCAGACACATTATAGGTTTCTGCGGTGGTTCGATTGGTTTTTGATTGTTTCCCTCGAGATTCTTGCCATCCTGATTCCCTTGCTGTTTCTTTTTCTGGTTGTCAGGAGGCTTGTTTGAATCAAGACCTGCCGGTTTGGCATTCTTGCTCCAAAACGTTTTGGATTTTGCGTTGCCGTTATTCTGTCCACCTCCCTTTTGGTTTTGATTATTTTGTTTGTTTTGTGGTGGATTATCAGAATAAGCAGCAACTTCCCGAGAAGAACCGAAAACTTTCTGATAAATCGGCGTCTTGGAGGCGTCGATCGATTTACCAAGACTCATCAATTCTGAAAGCGTGTTCACTGGCCTGAGAATCAGCATTTGTTTATAATCGGCTTCCGGGGTTCCGTTTGAGCACGTCGAGTTTTTCGCTCGGTGCCATTGGAACCGTCATAGCACGAAATATTTTTTCCATTTCCAGGAAATATTCCTGGAAAGATTCGTTACGCATCTGCCGGCGCTGGAGAGCCTTCATTTTGAGCGTAGCATCAAGTTCAGGATGAACAAAATTTACCTTGAGCTCGCAAACAAGATGGTTCCAGTTAAACAACCGGTTTTGCGCACGCATAGCCTGATACCAGGTCAAAGCATTGCCAGTGAACAAATGCATCGCAGAATTGAAAAGTTCGTCTTCGCACATTTGCTCACACGCAGCGTAACTCGCTACGGTGTCCAAGAATTCATTTAGTCCCGTTCCTTCATCAGTTCCAGCATACTTCCGAATTTTCCAATCAGCGACGCGTTGCGGGTTACGCGAGTAATTTCTTGGGGCTGCCATCGATCCGTTTCCCGCGTTGGTAGATATTGAAAAGTTCGGATAGGATGGTCCCGTCCGCTGTTCGGTCCATTCAGGAACGTGAGGCTGGTTCTGAGTTTGGTACGGGGCTGTGAATCCGGTATTCTGTTTCGGTTTCTCGATTGGAAGTGATGGACATAGATTTTGTTGACCCGAGAATCCTCGCTTCAACACAAATTGATCGGGACTGGGCGCCAGTGTTGGGCGAGGAATCTCTGGTGTATCAAATGAATCGGGTACGTCCATCAAACGCAAATCTTCCAGATCGGTCTGCAGATCCTTCTCGGAAGCACTTTCCTTCTGATGTACTAGTGCCCGAAGTTCACTGACGGATTCACGAAGTGAGACAACTTCTTGAACCGTCTTTCTTAAAACTGACGAAATTGTTGTCAGTGAAGCAATCCCACCCATTAGCGTTTCAGTAGCTTTTGAAAAAGCATCAGACCCCTGAGACGCTAGGGCTTTATTATCGTCGGATTGCTGTCGCAATTGTCGAATCTCGTCCCTCATCTCGCACAAGACACGCAACAGGTCGTCCCCTACGAGCTGTTTAGAAAGAGATCCTTGGTTATCGGAAGGATTGGATCCCTGTGGAATTGCAGGTACGTCTGTACTCAGCAAATCTCCCAAAATCTCTCCATCCTCCCCTTCTTGGTTGTCGGGAGGAAGTGCTGCCTGTTCGTCACTGAAATGACTGGAATAAACTGCTAGAACTTCCTCCAGTAACCCCGAAATTTCTTGGTTGACCTCCCCTGCCGCATAATTTCGGATAACCTGGAGCCTAGACCCCAAATGAAGCAACCGTGTTCGGTAAATCTCCTTGTTTGGGCACCGGTACTGGAGATCTTCCTTGATTGTTAGTAATTTACCAAGGCAGATCTCCTTTTCTTCACCCACGTCACCCCGGAAATTGCGAACTAATTCCCTCCGAGACGACCGCTCATGTGACAAAATTCCCCGAAGACGCCGCTGCCGCTGGACACCCGAAAGATCCGAATCAGGAGAGATAAAAATGCTTCGAGATAGCAACTCAAAATCCAGCTCATCGAAATGTAAATGATCGACGCGCATGAACACACACGCTTGGTTGAATTTCTCCAACGCCATCATTACTTGCGCTATATTGGAAGAAATCACCAAGACACAAAGCATGTAAGTACTGGTACGGTATTATTTCTGATTTTTCGCCCACTAACGATTCCCTTAAAATTTCAGGAAATCAAGCTGCTCCAAAAATGTCTCAAACCGGATTGAGAATACAAGGCGATTGGCCACCGCAACCGAATAAATGACAACAACCTTCAAACTACTCGTCCGGCAGACCAAACACAAACAACGCAATCCACAAATTCGGACAAAAATAAAAAGGAAAAAACAAAAAATCGAAAAAATACGCCAACAAATGTAAATAAATAAATAATACGACCGCGGAACAATATTGCGGAAGAAACCTCACCGACTGTTCTACGAAAATCCTAGATTTAGTAGAAGCACCCCACACTCCGGAAGAAAAAAATATTTTCCAAAATAGGAAAATATTTTTTTCAGTGTGTTTTGCGCTGTGCGCCAAATGTAAGTAGGGGTTTGCCCACAACTCGGGTTCTTAATTGCCCGGCGGACCCTTCCTTTCAGGGCGGCCTAGGTGCTTCTACCGGAATTTCGGATTTTCGTATAATAACAAACAAAAAAGCAAAAAACAAATAAACTAAATTTTAACTTTACCGTTTATTCTCCCGAAACTCTCCTCTGCTGGTCGATTCTTACGGTCTGCTGCTGATGGCGGCGGGAAGGCGACGGTTTTTTTTTCCGACCGGCCGGGAACACAACGGCCGCGTTCTCCTTCTGGTGTCGTTGGCTGCTCCGGCAGCGGTCCTTGGCTTTTAGCTAGGGAGGTGAGCTTGGCTCCTTTGTTGGAACCTCCCTAGCGACGTTGGCGACGAATCGCCGGATCGTCTACTCGCCGTAAACGATCCCGGAAGTTACCGCAGTAAGCTTCCCAGGGGGAACCTTTGTCCGCCCTGCTTCGTTCTCCTTGGCAATTAACTGTGGAGGAGAGCTTGGCTCGTTCGACTGATCCTCCATAGTGAGAACGGCACTGGTGTCACTTGGGTCCTTTTTATTTAGCCGGGGAAGCGAGTAGCTCCTTAGCGATTAGCTTCCCGTCTCGGCGACCCTACACCAGGACTTTTTGTATGCCCGGACCACACACCAATACACTGACGGATTTCACTTACCGTCACACGCGCGCACTGAACTTTTGTTACGGTGGCGGGAAACTGTCCCGAAAAAAGAAATAAATTTGGAACGTCTGTTCCTGGCTGTGGTCCGTCACTTTCTCTTTGGTTCACGATGGCCGCCTTTTCCACTCGACCCAAAACAAACACCAAAACCAGCACCAAAAAACCGTACCGCCGCATAGCTGTCATCACTTATGCGCAGCATAGTCAGTACACTTATTTCAGCAGCAGGAGAGCGGTGGCCTATCTAAGCCCTATGTTATTTATACATAAATATGAAACAAAATTTTCTACACCTATCTAGACCAACAGAATCGTTCACAAAAGCTAAAACAAACAAAATTTACGAGAAAAAGTGAACGATCATAATGAACAGTGGTGAGCATTATGTTACATAAACAATGCACTCTACGGAGAGAGTACGTACAAATAGGTATATTTTCACCCAGTGCTAAATTGTTACCCTGACGGGTTACAATGTATATGTTCTTCCGAAGTAGGACATACAATTGCTGCTCCCGCTGAAAATCCACCCCTATTACAGCCAGACGCCACCACCATCGCCGCTTGTCTTTCTACCGCTCAACCATCAGGACACTATCTGGAGGAACAACTTAGTATCTACTACCAGAACGTGAGAGGACTAAGCACAAAAATTGACGAGTTGTTCGTCGCTGTTTCAGAGGCCGAATATGATGTCATTGTTCTAACCGAAACGTGGCTGAATGATCAAATCCATTCGATCCAGTTATTCGGCCCAAGGTACACGGTTTACCGTAAAGATCGCGATCCAGACAGTACAGGGAAAAAAACGTGGTGGTGGTGTGCTTATTGCAGTGTCCAACCGGCTCTCGTTCAAACATATAACGGATAGTAACGATCTCGAACAACTATGGGTAGATATTCGCGGGCGCGATACTAATAGTTGTGTAGGCGTAGTATACATTCCCCCTGATTCCGCAAGTGATATAGATATTATTCAGAAGCACATAGACTCAGCACTTGACATCGCAACTTCCATTCAACCCAACATGGCTCATCTACTGTTTGGTGACTATAATCAGCCAGGACTTCTTTGGAACAGTACACCTTCCGGTTATGCCTTTCCAGATCCTTCTGAATCTATCTTTTCGAGAGCGAGTATTGCCTTATTGGACGGAATGTCTATATTGAACATGCTGCAAATGTGTACCGTAAATAACAGACGAAATCGAACCCTGGATCTCCTGTTCGTAAATGAAGAAGCTTCTATTAACTGCGCCGTTTCAGAAGCCCTTGAACCATTAGTTGCCTGTGACGCATATCATCCTCCTCTTCTAGTAACGCAGATTTGTCCCCAGTTGGTTATTTTTGACGAAATTCTGGATGTCAGGGAGTCCAACTTTTCGAAAACTGATTTCTCTAGGCTTCAAAGTTCACTACAGGCAATTGATTGGGAGACTTTGTTAAATTCCGCGATCGATGTAGATGTTGCCGTAGAAAAACTTTCACTGGTCCTGAAACAGCTATTCAGAATAACAGTTTCCGCACCACGTCCCCGACCAAAACCGGCATGGTCCAATCGTCAGCTACGTAAGCTGAAAAGATTGCGAGCAGCTGCGCTTCGGCATTACACCAGCCGACGAAACCCCATTACAAAACGAGAGTTTATTCAAGCTAGCAACAGTTACAAGACATATAATCGGTTCCTCTATTCAAGACACGTAGCACAAACCCAATCAAACCTGAAACAAAATCCAAAGCAGTTTTGGTCTTTTGTTAACGGAAAACGCAAAGAAAATGGGCTTCCTTCCAGTATGTTCCTTGCAAGTGAAACATCAAGCACTCCAAGCGGCAACTGTGACCTATTCGCTCAGCATTTCTCGAGTGTGTTTAAAAAGGACTCGGCTAACTCCACTCAGGTGGAATATGGCCTTCAGAATGTCCCTCATGATGGAATTAATGTATGTAATATCCAATTTACTGACGAAGACATTTTAACTGCCATGAAAAAGCTAAAGTCTTCAACATCAGCAGGACCAGATGGTATTCCTTCCATTATACTGAAAAGATGCGCAAGCGCATTGTGTACGCCTTTAAGGCTAATTTTCAAACAATCACTATTGCAATCGGCGTTTCCCGTGTGTTGGAAAAAAATCAGTTATGTTTCCCGTTTTTAAAAAAGGTGATAAGCAAATTATTGCGAACTATCGTGGCATAGCCTCACTCTGCGCTGGATCAAAGTTATTTGAGATTTTAGTAGGAAACGTGCTGTTTCGTGAGACCAAAGCATACATATCGAAGGATCAACATGGCTTTTTTTCAGGCAGATCGACAACTACTAATCTAGCCCAATTCACTTCGCTCTGTATTAAAAATATTGAAGTTGGATCTCAGGTCGATACTGTATACACGGATCTATCTGTAAAATCTGTAAAATTAGGAAATAGCGAGTCATACAGCTTCATTAACTTGTCGGGAGTGCCTCAAGGGAGCAATCTAGGACCGTTGATTTTTTCGTTGTTCTTCAATGACGTTTGCTATGTTATACCTCCAGGGTGTAAACTTATATACGCTGATGATCTCAAACTATTTCTCACTGTGCGGTCAATAGAAGATTGCGTGGCACGGCAGCAACACTTAGATGCTTTTTGTAATTGGTGTAGTCGCAACTTGCTGGCTCTCAGCGTGGCCAAATGTTCCATAATATCTTTTACTCGCAGAAAAAATCCAATACTCTGGAGCTACACTATCTCACGGGAATCGCTAGAGAGAATGACAGTTATCAGAGACCTCGGAGTACTCCTGGACTCACAACTGACATTCAGAAATCATTACTCTCATGTTATAGCACAGGCAAATAGAAACCTCGGCTTCATTATAAGAATCGCCAAAGAATTCACTGATCCATATTGTTTACGGGCACTCTATTTCTCACTAGTTCGATCTGTCCTGGAAGCTTCAGCACCCATTTGGTGTCCTTATACGAACATTTGGATCAACCGAATAGAAGCAGTGCAGGCAAGATTCCTCCGTTTTGCTCTTAGAACTCTCCCATGGCGTAACCCAGCAGAGCTACCACCGTACATCGATCGCTGTCGTCTGCTCGATATGGAAACCCTAGCGAAAAGGCGGAACACATGTAGAGCAGTATTTGTTGGGAAGATATTAACTGGTCAAATAGATGCTCCAGATATTCTCTCACAAATAAATATCTATGTGCCCCCTAGAAATCTCAGATCGCATAACTTCTTAAGACTGGAATTTCAGCGCACAGAGTACGGTCAGAACGAACCCATTAGGGCGATGTGTAATGTTTTTAATAGTGTTTTTGACCATTTTGACTTTTCTGTATCTTGTGATGTTTTCAAAAATAGACTAAGAAGGTTGACTTAGATTTTAAGATTCCATTTTTGTAATATTTGTAATTTTTGTTCTTGCAATACTGTGTACTATGTGATTAAGTTTAATTGTAGTGTAAAATCATTGTAATCAACTGTGAAAAATTTGAAAAGATGATGGGTTTTTACGCCCATTTGAGGATTGCTTCTGAAGCATATCCTGAAATGGGCTTTTCCCATTCTAGAAACATTTCATGTAGACCAACACAGGTCAGATGAAAAATAAGTATAAATAAATAAATAAATAAATTTTAAAATCTAACATGGCAAATTCTGGCTCGGATAAGTTCTCTATTACCTCAATAATATCGATATTTTCGAAGTGTGATTGATAAGTACAAGGCGAAAATCGATATCTGAAGCCTTTTTAAAATCCAAAACGGCAACTTCCAGCTTACATAAATTCTCTATAACCTCAACAATATGGGTATTTTGGGAATGGGGTTGACGAGTAGATGACGGAAATCGATGTCTGAAGCCATTTGGGAATCCTAGATGACATCTTCCAGTTTAGATGAATTTTCTATATCCTCATCAATATGGGTATTTATGACTATGCTTGACGAGTACGTGACGGAAATCGATGTCTGAAGTCTTTTTAAAATGCAAGATGGAAACTTCCGGTTTAGATAAATTATAACCTCCACAATATAGGTATTTTCGGAACGGGGTCGATGAGTATATGACGGAAATCGATGCCTTAAGCTAGTTTGAAATCCAAGATGGCGAATTATTAGTTAGTTAAATTCTCTGTAACCTCCACAATAAGGGCATTTTCGAATTGGGGTAATTATAGAATAAATGTAGATATAGTGATTAGTGATGATATGGTTTTGGAAAATGTTGCTCTAATGGAAGTTGCTATAGTTGCCTTCAAAATAACGTCACTCATTGATTTTCGTCATCTACTCGTAAAGCTCATTTCAAAATTACCCTTATGGTTATGGTTATACGAAATTTCGATTAACTGGAAGTTGCCATGTTGGAGTGCATAATGGCACCAAACTACCATTTCCTTCATCTACTTGACAAGCCCGTTCCAAAAATACCCATTATTAGGGTTATCACGAATTCGCTCAATCAGAACGGATTTCTAAATGGTTTCAAATATATATTAGGGCTATTGAAAATATTGCTTAACCGAAATTCGCCATCTTGAGTTTCAAAAAGGTTCCAAATATCCATTTTCATCATCTACTTGCAAAGCGTGTTCCGAAAATACCTATATTGTTGACAAAATCGGGACCACTTTTTTTCTTTTTTTAATAAAACGAGGCTGTTAAAATATTCTTTTTAGTCCCTAGACATAGCCTGATAATCCTTTCTGACTATTTAGCATAAACTTCTCTTAAGGGGGACTTGCAGTTCAAAATTTAAAAAGAAATTGAAATTTTTATTTTTGCATATTTCACATCTTTGAGATAAGAAAGATATTCTCAAAACAGGATTTACTCGTATTCGATTTGGAGGAATTTCATGGGAGGCTGACAAAATCTTGTCAAAAATCTGATAAAATGGGAGGCAGACAAAATCGGGGCTAAGAAAATCGGGACTTCACTGTATACTGCTCAACCGAAAGTCTCCATCTTGAAGTTCAAAAAGGTTCTAATTGTCCCTTTTCATCATCTACTGGTCAATCCCTTTTTTGTTAGGGTTATCGAGAATATTGCTCAATCAGAAGTCGCCATCTTGAATTTCAAAATGGCGTAAAACATCCATTTTCATCATCTACTTGTCGAGCCCTTTCCAAAAATACCCATATTGTTAGGGTTTTCGATAACATTGCTCAACCCGAACTCGTCATCTTGGATTTCAAAAAGTTTCCAAATATTAAATTTCATTGATTTTCTACTCGTCAAGCTCGTTCCAAAAATAACCATATTGTTAGGGCTTTCGAGAATATTACTGAATGATCAAAGACCCGTTTAACCTTCTACGCCCTTTTGGAAAATTTCGCTTGTGTCAAAATGTTTTAATTGCCAGAAAACATGGAGATTCGTAAACCGAACACATCTGCAAAGTTTTGTTCAAATGAAATATGTTACACTTTTAAAGGAAAGCTAAAAAGTCAAATCATCCTCCTTTAACTCGACCAGTTCCACACAATTTCTGACCCTTTTAAGTTTTGGATCAATGCAATCTGTTCACAAAGTAGTCGGCAGTTCCACTCTCCCCATCCAAATCGCTCAATTTGAATCTCTTCCTTACTATTGGTTAGAAATGTGTAATATTTTCATAAACACATCCACGTTAAATGTGCAATAAAAAGAAGTACCTTCAATTCTGAGTGTCACATTCTTTTTACTTCGTACGCGGGTTCACGCTACCCGTTTGATCTCAATGCGTCGTCTGCTGGAATGATGCTCCTTTATCATTTTATGTCTCTCCTCGGGAGCTCTGCCAACGGCGACCCGGCAACTTGCCATTCACGCTACTATTAGCAACTTTGCGTCTTGTTGATCATCCATCGCTCTCATTCCAATACGAATCGGTACGTACGTTCACCGCATCGGAACGGTTTGAGTCTGAATTCAGAAACTGAAACTATACGGGAAAACTCAAATTCGACTGCACCAAACTCCCAACCAAGTTTGAGCGAATCGAACCCGTTTTCCTAGTGCAAAAGACGAATTGTTGAACTGAAAGTGGAAGCCTAAAAGGACACCAGGCCTCTATACGAGAAATGTGAATTTCAGCTTCCATACATTTAGGATGGGAGGAGAACCATAAACTTGAACGAGGAACGAAAAACATACAAAAACAGAAAACCTACAGGCTGAAACGTGAGCTGGAGCATTAAGTAGTGCGACCGTGCCCTTTTTTATCCGATGCGCTTCCGTTCAGGGCTGCTGGTTGGTGGTGGTGCAAAGCATAGGCATTCGAATGACAGGGCATGCGATTGTTGCAGAATGCGTTAGGAAAGAACAATGATGCCTTCGATTATTCTTGTTGAGCATAGATCGTGGGGGCTATAGGCGTTGCTTCTTTTTGAAAGACGAACCATTTCGTTTCAGATCAGATATCGTTAGGAAAAAGTTTGGGAAATTTTAGTGTCTGTTATTTTCAGAGCCAAACGATTCGTATTTTATAGGTATGTTTGATGGAAACCACAGCTCGACCAAACAGCGGCTTCGAATCGGACAGAAACAGATGTGCAAAATTCCGCACGTGCCAACTCAAGTCTCGTATTGTTCAATTTTTTTTTTGAATTTCCAATGGGTGTCCGACCGTCAAAACCGACCGTAACATATATCCATAGCTTGCATCACACTCTCGGAGGGCATTTTGTGGAGCACAGCAGAGCGTTAACAATTAGTCGGTTGGATCAAAATCTCCACTTATCTTTTGACTTACGCGGGGTGCGCCTTAATTTGCAATCGAATCTACAACGGCTGCATTGTGTCGTGTTTTTCTTTATCTTGCCCACTTCAAACTTCAAATCGGTTGAAGACCGTTATTTTTTCACGCCCGTCGAAAATGCAAGTGTTTTCTGTTCCGTTGACGTACGCCGCGTAAGCAGCTTCTCAATTGCGTGGGCTTGTGCTCCTCCCCACCCCCTCACCGACCGGTCGAAAAACTGATCCACATTCGAAGTGAATTTAAAGTGTGGTTGAGGCGGCGGCTTCTTTGGTAGGCAAAGAAACAAACAACTTTCGCTTTTTAATCGTCCGAAAGAAAAAGAGAGAGAGAGAGAGAAAGGGGAAAACCGCATGTCTTCCATTTTCGGCAAATTGCAGAAATAAACAAAAACGGGGGGCATCTTTCGGTTTCATTATTTACCAATAAACTGTTGCTTTTAATTATGATTTTATACTTTTACTCGTTTCGCTTTCCTCATTGCTGGGTTGGGTGGAGGCTGACCCAGCTTCTCTGTCTTGGGCCAACTGCGAGACCTATTGGATGGTTCTTCGGTGATGGACAAACGCTATGCACTATGTGCTGCCGGTCGCCCAGACAAATGCTTCCGGTCATCAGTACACTTCCTGCGGGGTAGCTTTTCTGTTGCAATTAATGTCGGTATTTATTAGTTTCTGCAACTATGCAGCCTGGGGTATAGCTGTAAATTTAGACTGAGTGGAGCGGGTTGAATTTGAATTAGTAGGATCGAGAGCGGGAAAATGAACAGATGTTATGTAAAATAATTAAAATTTATCTTATCTGGCAGGCGATTTGAAGATATGACTAAAAAGCGCTCTTTTTAGCACACTTAGTGCTATCAAAGGGGAAATGGGTGGCATAGTGGCGTTGCCAATCATTTTGCTTAGAGGGAGTTTCGAATGTTACGAGAATAGTTAAATTAAAGGTATATTGCATGATATGTTGACGAGTCAACAACAAACAAGATGGGTGTCCCCTAGACTGCCCAGAATAATAATGAATTTTTGAAAACGCAATCGGCCCACACCTGATTTGATTCCTAGTCCCACCAGGAGTACTTGCACCAAATTTGAAGCAAATCGGACAAGTCTAGCTACCGGACCAACGTGCCTGAGGTTTGCATGAGATTTTTCGACAATTTACATGGAGAAAACCTACTAACTCGCATTTTTGTCGCTAGGTGGCTCTACATGTATCGTTTTATCATTGTAAGTAAAAATAAGAAAGATAATTTAATTGTCTACAACTTTGTCGAAGACTGCTAGTGAATCCGGCTTTACTAAAAGAAGTTATTAAACTTTTAAGGAAGTGAGGTCTGAGTCAGTTTTGCATGGGGCCTAGCAGTGCACGGTTGTGTATCAGTACTCGATTCCCACGAACTATGAATTTTTGTGAAATAATCGATAAGTTTAGCCCAATAGTATGTTCAGAAGAATTATAGGACATAATACGAGTTATGTTTTGGTTGGAAAATTTTAGTTCCAAATGTGACCGCATAGAGGGCGCCAACACTAACTTTTCATAGAAGAGAGATAGAATATCACGATGTTCGGAAGAATTATTGCAAAATGCCTGTTCTACAACTTTGTAGAAGACACCTTATTTCTATCTCTTTCCGTTGAAAAGTTAGTGTTGGCGCCCTCTAAGGGTAAAATGTGGAACTAAAATGATCTAACCAAAACATGGCCCGTATTATTTACTACAATTCTTCTGAACATACCATAGAGCTAAATCTTATGGTTATTTCACAAAAATGTTTAGAATCGAGTACTGGTACACAACCATGCACTGCTTAGCCCCTATGCAAAACTGACTCAAACATCACTTCACTAAAAGTTTAATAACTTCTTTTAACAAAGCCGAAGTCACTAGCAGTCTTCGACAAAGTTGTAGACAATTAAATTATCTTTCTTATTTTTACTTACAGTGATAATACGATACATACAATGCTACCTAGCGGCAAAAATGCGAATTAGTGGGTTTTCTTCATGTAAATTGTCGAAAAATCCCATACAAACTTCAGGCACGTTGGTCCAGTAGCTAGACTTGTCCGATTTGCTTCAAATTTGGTGCACTTCACTCCTGGTGGGACTAGAAATCTAATCAGGGGTGGATGATGAGACTTACGTCAAGGCGGACTTCCAGAAACTTCCGAGGCTACTAGGTTCTTCACCACCCAGCACAATTTTGATGTGCCACAGGAAGTAAGGAAGCAGAAACTTTCAAAGTTTGCCAATAAATACATGATTTGGCAAGCGATCTGCTCATGTGGCAAACGGAGTGCGCCGTTGGTGACTACCGGGACTATAAACGGGGAGATCTACCTAAAGGAGTGTCTATCGAAGCGCCTGCTTCTTCTGTTAAAGCAACACGACGGCCTTACGATTTTCTGGCCGGATCTAGCTTCGATGTTCAATAATGAAATGTACACAATACATGCTTTCAAAAAAAATTCCTTTACCAATTTTTTTGAGAAGCAGTTAAATGACTTTTTTGGCCGGCTCTAGCTTCATACCGCTATTCTTAGAGCCTACTGGAATGGTATTAAACCAATACGTGGTCTTACTTCCTACGGATATGAAACCACTGATCTGCGTCGAATCAAAACTTCTTCGGCCACAATGAAGTGGGAGCTCTGAAACTCCAAACGATAGTGTCAAGAATTGTAGCAACCAACATCCAAGAATTGGTCCAATTTAAGTAAACTGTGCCATATACATGAATAGAACTGACAAGAATAGCAATGATCAAATCGTTCCTAAGTATTGAGTACTGATAACTTTCAAAACCCTGGTCATGGCGGAAAGTTTTTCTATAGATAACAATATATAAGTTGAGTATGATACTGCTAGTGGTCTTCACGATCTATCCCCAGCAATCTGTTCACTATAACTATCATGTTGGAATGCGGTTCGGGGAAATCCGTTAAGTTTTAAGGCCGGATAATTTTTTCAGGTTTTCCAACGGCGTTTGTGCAGTGAGAATTCGAGTGACGAAACCTATTCCATCTTCCCTGAACTTGCAATGCGAAATAGTAGGTGTTACTAAATCTCAAAACACGCTGTGTGCATGTAAAGTACAGACCCCTACGTGTGAGTTCTGTAACAAGAAGACACACTACGGAAAACCATGTACAAAACTGCTAACGAAACATCAACTTCAAGCAAACCCAACACTCATCAACATCACACCCAAAATTCAGCCGTAATACCTTTACGGTAATAAGAAAAAAAAGCTCTAATAGCAAGACGATTAATACTAAAACGGTTTATTTTAAAGGAAACGTACGGAAACCATCAAACTTTGAAGATTTTTTCAGAGGCCTGGACCTAGTCTTGTGAACCAGACAACTCTGCTCAACAAATTGGGTAAATGTTTGTTATCGAGAAGGAGTCATCAAAATACACCGCTGCATTGTGATCGGAAACCCAAAAACGTGAACTTAATTCACTATTAACAATATATCTTTGGACGAATTGGTCGTAAGAATATTCCCCACAACCTGATAAAAATTAAAATTAGGCATGGCTTACTACGATCAAATTAAAAAAAAACTTTTTATGCTGACGAGGTAGAAAGTTGGTGTCTTCGACAAAGTTTTAGAAATGCTCGTAATAAAGAATTTTGTTCAACTAGTTGAACTTGTAGGATTTAATGTTATCGAAGCATTAAAGCATTTTCAATGGCAACACCCTCAAATTTAATTTTTTTAACATAACTTTTTCCACTGTGACTTTTCGTGCAAAACGTGCTCCAGACAAATGTGGAGGCATTAAAACCACATAATATTGTTGAAGACTGTAAGTAAAAATCATTACAAAATAAGCTTAAAACCTTCGTACCTTTATTATGCGTAGTCCGGACATTGAAAATAGTTCCTGCTCGTCCATCTTGGTCTGTACCTTTCTCTCTTATACGCAGTTGAACTTGGCGTAAAAAAATTTAAAATTCTTCAATAACTCTAAAACGAATGAGTATTTTTAAAAGCGGTGTGCGCCGCGCCGCCGATTTCAGGTGAAATTTTTATATGCAGTGTTCAACAATATTTTTACATGCAGTCTTCAACAATAATTTAATTTTTAGATGCAGTCTTCAACAATATTATGTGGTTTTAATACGTCAACATTTGTCTGGAACATCGTTTGCACGAAAAGTCACAGCGAAAAAAGCTATACTAAAAAGCTAAATTTAAAGGGTTTGCCTTAGAAAACGCTTTATATATCGATACCATTAAGTCCTACAAGTTCAAGTTGTTCAACAAAATTCTTCATTATAAGCATTTCTAAAACTTTGTCGAAGACACCAACTTTCTTCCTCGTCAGTACAAAAAGGTTGTTTTCTAGTTCAATCATAGTAAACCATTTTTATCAGATTTGGCGAATATTCATTCGAACAATTCCTCCAAAGACACCCTGTGAATATAATCGATGGTTTGGCCTCTAGTGACGTTTATGACATTTCCGATCACTATGCGTTGCCTGCTGGCTCGTGGTGGATTCGGATTGGTTTGCAGTAGTTGTTAAGCCATCCGACTAAACTTAAACCTCTTGTATCTCGCAATCCTCATCCATCCGGGGCAACCGTAAAGTACTGCTTTAGTAACGACTGTGTTCTTGCTTATTTTGTTTTGTGTTAATCGTTATGTTTTTATCTATAGCTACTTTTCCTTACCTTCTGTTAAACTTTCGCGATATATCTCACCAGCTCAGGTCTGCCGCAAACATCGTACCCTGTTGAGACATGAACCGATCCGAGGGTGTTGACCATAAGAATTTACATCTGTTTGCAACCTCCTTTGCCGGCTTTCTTATCCTTCTGGGTGCTAGTCGTTCCTATTTATCTGCTAGCTGGTGCTGAGAACTTCTTGGCGGCAGTATTTCACCCTATACCGATGCCCATTTTCGCGATCCATTTCGCTGCCACTCTAACGGAATTATCATCGGCGGTAAAATTTCTCTAGACAACGTTATCCCGATTTTCTCCAACTTCGTGTTTTTCCTCCATAACTGCCGTTGCTAGCCCGCTGACCGACATCTGCTGTCTATGGAGTATACTCACTACTTTTGCCAATATCGAAGCTTGTCGAAACGTTAACCGATCCTTCAGAGAAGCCGTCCAACTTGACATACATCCCTTTCCAGCCACCCTCGCAAAGTTTCGTCTTTGGTTTCTTCATTGACTTATTTGTAGAGTGACCGAACTCAAATGACATTTTATGTGTCCAAACGGTTTGCAGTTTATTTTTTTCCTGGACAGGAAGATAATAAATTTTTAAAAGTTATTCAAAACGCTTATGGGGGGGGGGGGGGGGTTGAATCCCCAAATCACCTCCCCCCGGGCGCACGGGCCTGATTCTTACAATAAATATTAACGCGTCGAATTATCTAGAAGTGTGTAGCATTTCGCTTGTCATTGGATTGGGCTTCAAGCAAAGCGAACACAATGTGGATAAAGACAAGTTTCGATACTTTTTCTACACGACACATTTCGTATTTGAAGATCGGCTCACACTCGTAGCTTCAAAACACAGACGGAAAAAAACGATTCGGAAGAGTGGTGGGGTATTTCGGTCGGTGTTAAATTGATATTTCTTTTCAATCACGGACGTCAACAGCAAGGTAACGACTGCACAAGACATGAACAATCCACGGCTCACAGAAAGGAGGCTTGCTATTCCGCGAATTGACAGTTTTTAGTGACGTCAGAGAAATCGTTGAGAAAAACAAACGGATTTCTCGAAAGTTGTTAATTGACAATATTTGAGCTCTTACGGTGGAAAAAATAGTGTGCAATGGATTTTTGACGTAAATTACGCCATAATTACACTAGACACAGTGGACAATCAGTGCATCTATGTGATTATTAGCGTAAATCGGGAATTTGGATGCATGTCATAGAAAACATATCCCACCGTAATTTTCTGATCATAGCAAAGGTTTTGGACATCCGCATAGCTTCCTTGTGATTTACCAGGTGCCGATCATTCGTTAGCAGCAAACAATATATGAATTTTATGTAATTGTTTTCGCCGACGATTTCTATGACGCGCTCTCGTCAAATGTTTACACTCTAACGAGCTAGCCTAGTATATGTAAGCCGTGGAACAATCCTTCCCGTCTTGTACGGGAAGCAAGACCTACGGTTTGGATCCACGTATCCGAATCGGGGGTCCGGATCCAGACACTTGTCTGGATGTAAACTGCAAGTCTGAGCCTGGGTCGGGTCTGGATCTGGTAAGAGGATGGGCTAGATCCGGGGACTAATCTAGATCCGAGATCCGGTCCGGATCTGAGAACTGGTTCATATACGAGAACTTGTACAGGTCCGGGACCTGGTCCGGATACGGGTACTGGTCCGGATCGGGAACTGGGCCAGATCCGAGAACTGTTTGGGATCCGGAAACCTCCCACAATTTTTATTTCACTATCCAACCTACCCAGTAAAAAATTCACAATTCCTGCTGGTTTCTGCCAATATTGGGGCGGATTAATACCGCAATGTGCAGTTGCGTGACCTGTAACCAAAAAGGCAATAGAATCAAAGTAATAGAAACATACCCTTCGGATTTTGGGTGCAACTATATCAGAAACAATCGTAATTGCTGCTCAAGCACCAAGGAATGTAGGAACAACAAAACCGTTGTGATGCGCCAACTACCTCCAAATCAACAGCCAGTATTACCAACGATAAAGTAGATGACAAATAACACGGATTTTGTTTTCTGTCCAAGAGAATTGCGCTCTGGACTGCCTAGAAATGGGTGGCATGTTTCTTTTCGCTCGGGTATTGCCAGTTCAAATGAAGATGGTGTCGAAGCATCAAGCGCTCCGCGAGCGTGTTGTACGGTTTTACGAAACGCATGGTCGTGGATGACGCATGCTGGTCGGTGATCAAAACGCGTGGTGGTGGATGACGAAGAACTACAGCGGGACGTCGTTCGTGCTGGACGACGAAAGTTACTTTCCGTTCTCGAAGACCCACATTCCAGGACAGCTCCTATTCCAGCGACAAGTCAGCCACACCCCTCGAAGTAAAATATAGGTTTAGCATAAATTTGAACAAAAAAAGTTATGCTGTACATCGCCATATCGGACAGAGGGATTTCAAAGCCGTGGTTCAATCAACAAGTGTACCAGAAGGAGTTTCTTGAGAAAATTCTTCTGCTGTTCTTAAAGAAGCATGATGCGCCGTTCTTAAAGAAGCATCATGCCATCAAGGTTATAGATCAAGGAAAATATTTCCTACTCTCCATACCGGATTGTATGCAGAATGCGCGTATATGAGCGATAATAACGACACGGGCTTATTAGCAATAACGGAACATGAAATTAGGTTCATTAGTGCAGACGGTTCATAAATGCAGACGAATTTTCAGTACGTATTAACACGTGATCATCGCTACTAGTCAGATCTCCGATCAACTATTCTGCTACTTTTGACAGAAGGTTGCTAGCACCCAGTCGTCGCCGATCTAAGGACCGAATGCAATCAATAGACTCTCTTGGAGGCATAAGATAGGAGACTTATGAGAACTATGTTATCACACCGTTTGACGACCATATCGAGACTCTTTCAGCTGATTTGATTCCAAACTAGATGTACTTCATTTTCCGAAATAATAGAAGTAACACGAAACACAGACTTATTTGCGATCTTGTATACACCCTAAGACGTCTACCTACGTCATCTTCCAAAAGTCATTTCCACGCTCGACCTTTCTCAAAATCCAACGAAGCTTAACAAAAATAAGCATAACGTAAACCTCCAATTCATTCCACAGTCAAAACAATTTACCATATGTTACCAGCTGAATCAACGCGAGGCAAGAGAACAAAAACAAAACCAGCACCCAAAGAATCAAATTGTTTACATGTATTCTTCGCAACGACCACTCGGCTATCTCAAAACACTCTGATACCGACAACGGACTGCCTTTTGATGCCGACCGTAAACTAAAGTCGGGGCCTCAGGAAAGCTGAGACCGAGATGGGATGGGATTCGGTGCTCTGATGAACCGGATCGGGCTAAGATGCGATGGAGTTTTTTTTTCTATTCATTTCTGGCATCCAGCCGGCATATAGAAATAGGGCCGGGGAAAGAGGTCCTTGACCCATCCGTAAGTTTCCAATGAATGGACACGTTTTGGTGGGTTTTGTTCCCGGCATAACACCTCACTCAATCGTTTCGCGGTTTCTCCATTTGACTACAATCAAACTGATTGCCGATCAGGTAGACTACCCGACTCTTATTCAAGCTTGACCATCGCCCGTTGGCCAAAAATCAAGCTTCCCGAAGATTTTCTTCGCACACATCCGAAAGGTGTTGAAAATTTTATGTACGAATCGGTATATGAGGTGTGAAATACATAAAAGCATACAGGCCTATTGGATTCTGGCAGAACAGAAATGTTCCTGTGCCAAGGCATGAACCAATGGACCACACAATCGTACCTTTGAGCTGGCAAACCTGAACGGGCACGGTCTCGTCGTTGTTGGTTCGTGCTTGCCATTCTGTCTGCCCGGCTGCATACCTAACAATCATGCAAACATGCTGGACCCGACCGACGACGGTTCCTACTACACGCTGACTGACTCAACGATAATGGAGTATGATTTATGCTGTTTCGCAACTAGCATACATCCGTGATGAATTATTAATGAACTTAAATATTTCATTTATAGAAGTACCTACCTACCACTTCTGACGCAGGTACACTACACGGGCATGGATCACGGCTGAGTGGACCCCAGGCGGAGTTTGGAATCCATACCGGTGGTGGTGGTGGTGGCGTCCGAAAGGCTACACTTTTAATGATAAGTTTTTGCTGGTGGAAAGACGTTTTAAATGCGAGCAGCAGTTAATTTTGACCTGGTGTAATTGTTTTTAGTTGTTTCGAATACGTTCGGTTCGTGTGAGCCCAAAACGAAAATATTGAAACAACAAGTCCACTTTTACCGTGAATTTAATGAGCGATGTGTGGCTCCATTGCGCACCACAGCTACCTAGTTTCTGGGAATCGTATTTCTTTGAAAGTGCCGCTGCCGTGAACACGATAGCTTTTAGAACCAATTCACTGATTAATCTGAAATTTCGAAGTATTGTGCCTAATTATAACAGCTGGTTCGTGAACGAAGCGATTATCAATTGAAGCGAAAATTGCTGCTCGTTTTGGTTGTAAAGCTCAGTTTTTGTTTCCTATTTTCGGTTTTTAAATTATTTCCAACTAGCGGTGGTCAGTTATTTTCGTCCGTGTCTCTTATCACCTATTTTATAAGATGCTATCTTTGAAAGTGAACCACCTTAATTAAACAACTAATTTTTCCGATCTTATTTTATTGCAAATACTAAAGTGGTCTTCATTTTATTGTATTCAGAATTGCACATATTTTGACGCATGTAATTTTAATTGTTATTTGATTTTATGGCATTGTTAGGGAACACGTATCTGCCGGTTGATGCCAATCAAACTGATATTTGTTTGGACTGAGCAAACTAATTTCTTTGTTTGTTTAGCGTTAGCGAGAAACTGGTCCGCAGGGCATTTGATGTGCGTGTGGAATACGCATGATCTTGTCTGAGTTGGCTGATGACTGTTGAAGCATGTATTAGGATTGAGAAATGACGATTCACGAGAGGAATCGAAAGCCAGTTACCAATTTGTGGCAGTCAGAGCAGCACCAACAACATATGTTTTACTATCATATTCATTGGATTACTTTTAGTCCATTAAATCAATTAATTAAAATTGTTGTTCTTATAAATCAATTTAATTAATTGTTCTCATTACATTGAATACTTTCATATGCTTTGAAATAGTACATGCACTATACTATTGATCATTATGTTAACCACATTTCTTCATGACTATAAAATATTATAGCTTGATTGTTGACGTAAAAGGTGTTCTTTTCGTTCTTATTGTCTCTAGTAGACTGCTCAGAAAAATAACAAATTTTTGAAAACTCAATCGGCCCATCCCTGAATCGATTTCCAGTCTCACCAGGAGTACTTGCTCCAAATTTAAAGCAAATAGGACAAGTCTAGCTACCGGACCAACGTGCCTGAAGTTTGTATGGGATTTTTCGACAATTTACATGGAGAAAACCCGCTAGATCGCATTTTCACCGCTAAGTGGCACTGTATGTATCGTATTATCACTGTAAGTGGAAAAAAGAATGATATTTTAATTATATACAACTTTGCCGAAGATTGCTACACATTTTTGTAAAATAATCGTTTGATTTAGCTCAACAGTATCTTCAGAACAATTGTAGTACATAATACTAGCTATGTTTTGGTTAGAAAATTTTAACTCCACCTATGGCCGCATACACGATAAATAATACTTGTATTACCAAATCTTCAGTTACATAGGCAAAAGCAAATCTATTTCGCCAAATGCCTCGAGACACTAAAGGTAATCGCTTTTCATCATACTGTATTGTTTTTGGACTGTCGTTTTTCGACGGCAACAAGATGTTTAATTGAATCAAACATACTGTTTGATTCAATTAAACATAAGCGACACACCCAACTGTCGGTAGTCCACAACTGAAGTTGCTTTTTTACAAACCAAGCATTTTCAAATCAATTCTACAAACGATAAATCTATCATAAATCCTCAGCAGCCGCCTGTCCAGAGCAATAAACACATGATAATACTTCTGCTCATTACTTCGAATTAGTTGCTATACCCTGGGGTTGGGAATGTTTTGTATAATTTTTGTGATATCCATTGAAAATAATATTTAAGTAGTTGAAAGATGCGATTTAATGATTTATTTTTCATAAAGATCGGTTGAAAATTCCCAGTCATTAATTTTTGTCGTGACTACGACTTACCTTTCAATATTGTGGCTCCTTTTTAAAAGAACAGGCGGTAACTTTTTGCATGCTATTAACTTTTATTGTGCTGAACGGAATTACACCATATTTTCACTAATAAGTCAGAAAAATGTGCATCAATTTTATATTAATTTTCGTAGCATGTGAAATTTCTATAAATATAGCAAAAACTGACTTTTCAAAGGCAGCCCTAAGTTTGCGCCGCTAAAACAACAAAAATGATCCATAAAAAATTGAAAAACGATCCATAAAAAAGTTGTCCATGTTCCATAAAACAAAACTGAAAATCCATAAAACAGTGTGAATGATCCATAAAAAGGGGTGATTTGATCCATAGATTATGTAAAATTGAACCATAAAATGGTCGTAAAAGAGCACTAAAATAGTAATAAAAGAGCAATTAAAATCAACTAATGCCCCATAAAAATATTGGAAATGTTCCATAAAATGATACATTTTGCGCCATAAATTTACTGACATTGATCCATAGAATATTAACAATGTACATTAAAATACGTCGATATGTTCCATAATATCGACCAAAATGTTCCACGGTATTACAAAATGGAGCAATAAAATGTCAGAAAAAGTTCCATAAATTTGATAAAAATGTTTGCTAAATAATTTTTCTTGGTCCATAGAAGATGTAAAAATGAACATTAGAAATGATTCATATATCGAACGTTAAATTATGGTTCATGGATATTTACAAAACGATCCATAGGAAAATGTAAAACATTAACATCCATTAATATGTGCTTATGCTCCAGAAAAATTAAATTTAATGAATTCATGCGAAATTGTTGCTATTCGAACTAATAATAAAGTTTATTACATTTGGTTGTAATGTCAAAGTACAACAAACAATGCATACATTATAGTTAAACTTCAGCTTCCGTATCCCACTAGTCAGCTAACTGACCTCAGCTAACCTGAAACCATTATGGCAACTCTTTAAACGTCAGGGTATTTATGATATTAGAGCGCTGAGAGTTATTAGACCACTGATACAGGCTGGCATGAGTCGCAAATACTATCTGAATAACTATCTGAAGCGAAAACGGACACTTTATACACGAACACTGACTAATGTGGCTACGCCACATCGCTTTCTAGTGCACTGTCCGACTTCGCTGCCGCTCAGTCGGCTTCTAACTAGCTATAGCCCCTATGTTTAAGTAAACCGGGCAAGCGAGAGGACCACAGGTTTGCTTGCAATTCCAGCTACGGGTTAATCAATGCCTCGTCCAACGGATCCTCAGCGGCTTTGCGCCGCTTCGGATCCTTGGCCTCGGATATGCGGCCAAGCCGCATCACACTAGCTTCCAGTATATGCTCACTTGTTAAAACACTGTCACTGTTATGAGAATTGTTAAGCACAACTTATTTTTTCAGTTTACCATAAAATTTCGCATGAATTCATAAAATTTATTTTTTCTAGTTCATATGCACATATTAATGGATCGTTTTACATTTTCTTTTCTTATGGATCGTTTTGTAAATATCCATTGAACCATAATTTAACGTTCGATATATGAATGTTCATTGTACATCCTCTATGGACCAAGAAAAATTATTTAGCAAACATTTCCATCAAATTTATGGAACTTTTTCTGACATTTTATTGCTCCATTTTGTAATACCGTGGAACATTTTTGTCGATATTATGGAACATATCGACGTGTTTTAATGGACATTATTAATATTCTATGGATCAATGTCAGTTAATTTATAGCGCAAAATGTATCATTTTATGGAACATTTCCAATATTTTTATGGGGCATTAGTTGATTTTAATTGCTCTTTTATTACTATTTTAGTGCTCATTTGCGACCATTTTATGGTTCAATTTTACATATTCTATGGATCAAATCACCCTTTTTTATGGTTCATTCACACTTTTTTATGGATTTTCAGTTTTGTTTTATGGAACATGGACAACTTTTTTTGGATCGTTTTACAATTCTTTATGGATTATTTTAAATATTTTATATGCAAAAGTACATTTTCCCCTTTTCAAATATCTTTCGAAAGCGATAGTGTCCAAAAAAATGAAATTTCCCTGCCTACTTCATCTGAGGCACCCAAGAAACCACGCCAGTTATATATACATGTCCCGCGTGTTCGTTTTTTATCATTCATTGCTTGGATTTTGAACGCGCAACAGCAACATTTTTCGGATGCCTTGCCACAGCTGTGCGCAAAGTATGGGAAGATGTGGTAAAACGTACCCCGGGCCTAAATGCACCCCTGGCGTATATCGGAAGTTGCTGAAAAGTTCTATGCGTATATTATTCTGGGGCAAAATTCTTAGATCTTGCTGATTTTTTAATCGAAAGCAGAAAAATTGTTCTGAAACCTAACAATTGCATAACCGATTTAATAGCACACTTTTGTAAAATCCAAACAGAAAACAAAACTACTTGCTTATTAACCGAGCGTTCTGCCCCGGTGTAGCGGTGCATTCTACCCCGTTGTTGTGGTGCATTTTACCCCGTCCAGGTGCGTTTTGTCTCGCATATTTGTCAAAGAATTGAATATTTTGTTTGTTTTTGAATATTTTGCAAAGCGTTATGATTGCTATTACAAAGAAAAATGTTGGCTAAACGATATCATTAATTAAAAACTCCCAATGAATTTCCTTAAGCGGTACGTTTTACCCCTCTTCCCCTATATCGGGCTGTACGTGGGTAAACTTTGCCCACACGAACGAGTTGCGTGGTTTTGGGAGGTTATTTGTATAAGTCCAGCATGTTCGTTTTCTATTATTCACACGGATGCCAATATGCAAAATTTTTAAACTATAAAAATTGTTACACACAAATTTTGGAAATTTAGGTCAAGTTTCCCCAAATTTAACAAAAAATGATTGAAGCAAGTTCTATGGGGAACAAAATGTATGTGAAATTTCGATGACTGTGGTCGCTGTCAAGTTACAAATTTTACTAGCCATTTTTAGTTGAAGGGCCAGAATTGTTTAAGCTTCCCACGTAACAAAATGTAACAAATTTATTAACCCCCCCCCCCCTCCCTACCCTAATACGAAACTAATTCCTAATTTTTTTTTACTTCAGTAAAGCATGTTACGCAGCTTTCTGGCTTAGTCCCTCTCCCCCATATGTCACAACATGTCACATTCTGTGGAGCCCCTCCCATTCTACAAGTGTTACGTAATTTATGAATGGTGTCCTAGCTGTGTGCAAAGTATAACCGGCGCTCTGCTCTGCAAGTTTCAACTTTACCTAAACGATCAGGTGGAGTAATTTTATATAAGTCCCGCATGTTTTCTATCATTCGTTGCTTGAGTATTGAACGAGGAACACATGGAGTAGAACAGTAGTTCCCTGGATAAAACGACTTTACAATTCCGTAATTCCCTATAGACTGATACAAACACTGAAGAAGATTACAAGTAGTAATCGAAATACCGGTATCTGTTAAATAGTGAAGTGCAAGTGCATTTAACTATAAAAACACAGTGGAATTAAATGGAAGAAAACCTTTGAAACATTACGTACATTCCACTAAGACCTCCGTTCGCGTATATATTGTTATTTTTGATGGTTAGAAGGTAACATACACAACGAACTAAAACTCGTTCGTGATTGGTTCTTGCCAGATATTTTTCTCGACGTTATCTGGGATTTTTTAGATGAGCAGATTATTTTTGTACTACGGTTTGTGAGTCTATTAATAAGTGATGATAAGTAATTGTCCCTAGGTGGTGTTAAATAAGACTAGTCACTCTTTTGATGAACTGTTGAGTATTGTTCGTTTTCAGCTCTAGCGGGTGGAACGAATGGTAGGCTAGAAGCCGACCTGAACCTATCAGTTTTGCATACCAGTGGCTAACTAGCGTTTGGTCGGCATGGCAAACTATGATTTTGTACAAAAACGGTAGTTTGTTGTCGATCTCATCTTCTTCTGTAAAGTGCGGGTGTTGACTGTATGCGTTAAAAGTATCCAAAGTTTGTTGTAGTTGGTCTTTAGGAAAAGTCATGAGTAGATCGTCGACATATTTGCGGATTACCGGAATAGAAATGGAAGTGGTTGAAATATCTAGTTTGCTTAAGCTTAAATTGGCTGAGAAAGCCGTAATTCACAAAAAATACTATTAATAGTTGATGATTGATGCACTAAGTTTATTCAAACTGTAATATTACTTGAACATATTTGCAATACCGTCAATCCATTCAATCTGGGGAAGGGAATTGTAAATGGTGTGGTCATAGATTTCTGCCCAAAAAATATCATATTTTTTCATAACGGAAGATAATCAATTTCACCTATCTGTAATCAAAAGGCTTTTAAATTTTAAATATTTTAGCAGGTTGACTTGAATGAATCTCGAGATATACCCGAAGATACGAAAATCCAACTTACAATAACAAAACTGAGAACCCAATTGCGCGCAATCCGTTACGATTCGCCTTTACTCTGACATCCGCGCTTTGATTTGCTGTAAACAGGCAGGCCCGGAGCGTGTGGTTGGCCCCCGCCAAGGGCGCCAACCTTAAAGGAACGCTGAAATCCTGGTCTGCTTTATAAAAATAAAGTAGGACATTGTGCATTTCATACGAAAATGAACTGTCACGCAAGTGTGCACTTTCCTTCAAAGTGTGATAAAAGTGCACGTTCACGTCGGATCACTTGGGAGTCTTCAGTGCACATATTTATTATAAACCAAGGAATAATTGCACCGAAGACCTCCAAGCGATCTGACGTGAATGTGCACTTTTATCATACCTTGAAGGAAGGTGCATACTTGTGTGTAGCCCTATTTGGTGTGAAATGTGGTATAAAACATAGATTATTGTTCAAAAGTCGGCAACTTCCTTGTGGCAAAGATCGTGAAGGAAGTAACATCAGTTTTCATCGTGAAGAAAATTCCATGCCATACTGTGTTTTCACGGTGCCGGGAGGAGTTCCGGAATATCGCAAAGTTCCTGCCCTAAGTCGCATCTCTGGTTGAAATGTTGAGCCACTTGTTGTTTCTGTAAATCCTGTAAGATCCTTGTTCCATCTCAAATTCCAAGGCCAAGAGCTGTTTTCTTAGGCTTTGTGGCAGCGTGGGCTCTCAAAAGAAAAATGTCTAAGTTAATGTCTCCACAAGGGTCAGAGTCACCCTCTCCCTGAGTCAATAGAGCATATCATTTTGTTGTGGTGAGTAGTGTAGCTCTCCTCAGTATTTCTGCCAAAGAGTGCTTAGTGCGACTTTTAAGGTTTTTCATACTCATGTGCACGTTTGCTTGTATTTAGTGAAACACAATGACACGTTTGCTTGTATTTAGTGAAACACATTACACGCGGTACGAACACGCAGACGAACCTGATCGAAGAACATGTGATTAGGCAAAGAAATCGCGCTGAAGGCAACCCGATAGGAGTTTGAAGTGGCGTACAGTTTTGTCCCATTCTGTACAATCTTTCAAAATCTTCACTCACTGGATGAAGGGGTCCGTGATACAGCCAACCCCATTCACCGCACGTATGACTATCGGTATCGATAATCACACCGTCAATCTCAACTATGTGAACGGACTTGTAGACGCGGTAGTCCATCATAAAAGACTTGTCGCCAGTAAATGTCATTTGCTTGCTTTAGACAGGAGAACACAATTCTGAGTCTATCTCGGGATCATTCGAGATATCTGTAACATTTGGTGTCAACTGATTTAACGATGTTTTCTGAAAAAACTCCCCTAATTGAACCATTATCTCGAACATAGGGGTTAGGTATTTTTTACGCAAAATGTATATGCAAAGTTTATTAACCGATTTGTTGGTTAAGTAGTTTTTGAATGGCACTTAACACCGCAAATCGTGTTTTTTCCATAGACGTTCCACAAAAAGCTTCGCCACCGAGTCGCTTAACGATATTTTTGCATGGAAAAATTACAGAATGTTACACGGGTGCGTTTCGGCTTCGCCTCATCAGAAACCGACACTAACTTTTTGTCGAAATAGATTAGCGCCGGCTTGACGCAAATCCCTTAAAACTAAAACACACTTTGTGTTTCAATCGAACGTGATGTTCCGGTCCGAGCAGAAGTTCTGTTTATGCCGATGAGACACATTGAAGCCGAAACTTGTCTTGGCTTAGCAGGCCTGATGAGGCGAAGCCGATACGAACCCGTGTAACAAATAAGGATTTGTGCCCTTCAAATGCAAAGACTGGTTTTACCAAAAAAAAAATTTCGCCCTGGTGAGTAATTTTGGTGTTTACCCAATTTTCCTCCTTAGGGTGAAATATAGCATAGTACAGAATGTTATTGAAATGATACATTATAATGTACAAATGTTTTGATCGATTCGCTTCACCCAAATTTCTGAATTTCTAAATAAGAAGAAGATTGAAATTAAATGCCGAAACCTGACATTCCGTAATAGAACCGATGTTTTCAGAACGACCCATTTTGCTGGTTAATATTAATAATTTGAGAAATTTGAAAACAATTTTTAGATTTTTAGATAAATTCACTATAACCTCAACAATATGGGTATTTCTGGAATGGAGTTGACGAGTACATGACGGAAATCGATGTCTGAAGCCATTTTGAAATCCAAGAAGGCGATTTCCGGTTTATAAAAACTGTCTAAAACTAGAACAATGTGGGTATTTTCATTTTCATTTCATCATCTACTTGTCAAGCCCTTTAGGGTTATCGAGAATATTGCTCAACCGGAAGTCGCCGTCTTGTATTTCAAAAAGGTTCCAACTGTTCATTTTCATCATCTCCTTGTCAAGCTCGTTCCAAAAATACAGCTACACGCAGAAAAAAAAAATTAGTAAAAATAAACAAATTTTGGTTTTAAATAACAATTTTCCCGTTTGATATAGTGACAAACAAGATTCAGGTTTGCTTCAATCAATACTGTTGGTTGAAATTACCAACTAATTTATTTGTTAGCTTTTCAGTAGTTTCAACAAATATTTCGTTTGAAACAACAAAATCATGATAAGTTTAACCGAACAAACAAGTTTGAAGAAACAAAAACAAATCGTTTGTATTAACCAAAGAAGAGAACAACTCAAATTTAGTTGAAATTAAACAAAGTTGGTTTTTAACAAAGGGTTCAGTTAGATCTAACAAATTTTACTTTGATTTAACAATGTTTCCATTTAAAATGTAAACAGAAGTATTTGTTGAACTAAACCAAATACATGCTTTCGAAAAACGCCCATTTCAGTTTGAAACAGTCATTAGCCACGTTTTAGATTCAACTAAACGTTTTGTTGATTCAAAAAGGCCTGATTCTTCTGCGTGTATATTGATAGGGTTATCGGGAATATTTCTCAACCGGAAGTCGCCATCTTGAATTTCAAAAAGGTTTCAATTGTCAATTTTCATCATCTACTTATCAAGCCCGTTCCTAATGTACCCATATTGTTAGGGGTTTTTTACGAACTAAATACCAAATTACGAAAACTTTTTTACGAACTAATTCAATTTACGAGCCCCGGTTTGGTTCGTAAATGGAGGTTCCAGTGTACTTAGTAATACTTTGTTTTCATTATGTTATATGTTGCAAACAAAACTTAAACCAAAGACTATTTTGGCGGACTGTCTGTAACAAAGGTGGATCCACGGTAAGGGACCTGGGAGTCCGGACCCCTCCCGAAAAATTTCAACTTATTTAGAAATTTTGAATTAGTTCGAATTTTATATTATTTAGTTTCAAATTGAAAAACCTTTTCAAGCCAAATTTAACCACCAATACACCAATAATGATTTTCATTAAATGAGGTTTTTACGTATTACGTATTGTACAATGTTCATTTTAGAATCGCAATTTCGAACCTCTCCCTATTTTTTATCTGAATCCGCCCCTGGTATGTGAACACCGCTCCGGAGGATACAATTTTGCGCATATCTGTCTCTAATAGTGTGATGTCTGTTCTCTGGTTTGTTTACTCCTATAAAACGATCTTCTGCCAGCGCGTTTGAGTCATCACTAAACAAAATTCGAATTGAATCTATTGTCTTGTTCTAAGCCATTTTCTTGTTCTTGTGCTCTTTTGTTATCTCCCATGTCATCCAAGCGGATTACTCTATTCACTTGTAAGTAGGAACACACCAACCAGTCCGAACGAGCTAAAAAGGGCCATGACAGTCGAAGGCCACAGACCCAGGCTCAAACCGCCCATCT
>NW_026683420.1:0-54042 GCF_030247195.1 Topomyia yanbarensis | reverse complement strand
AGTTGATAAATTTACTTATTTTTTTAAAAGAGCTGTGTTTTTTAAATAAAATTGTTCATTAATTTTGAGAAAGAAAGGTAACAGCCCCAGGAGCGAAATCAACACTACCATGCAGTGAATTGTTTGAATTTTGACGTCCAGTAAGCCAAAGAAAAGCGATTCGAATTGAATGATAAGTTACGCCTCCGTAATGAGGGTCATTGTACTCGAGAAGTGTGCGAAGATTGTGAGAATTCTACTGGACGACGCACAGTGTCACCTAGCCGTACAAAACCTCAAAAATTTATTTTGGATTTTTCATTCTTTAACATTTTTCTCTGTTTGTAAACAGGTTGAATAGAGTCTTCTCAAAATATTAAGGACAAAAGATAGATTTTTACAGAACTTCAAAAATGAAATAAATGATCAATTCTCGAAAAAACTGTGTTCAAACCTATGATATTCAAATATATCGTTTTTGTTAAGATTAGGGTCGAACTGATTTCATTAGTAAGGTTATTCGCTAAACTTATATTTTCCATACTGCCCATGATCGCATATCAGTCCCATAAAGATAGGAAATCCCATAGGAAACGGGACAACTATGCGATCATGGGTAGCATACGATGTAGTCGACGCAAGGCTTTCTTCTCACTCACTCTTTCTGAAGAACAAATAATAAATAATAAATCGTTCAATAAATTAAAATTATAATGTTCAAAGTGGCTGTACTTTTTTCGACAGTTCGGATGATTCTTGAAAATTAGCGTACTTTTCGAAAATATGTCTTTTTTTTGCCCCTTTCTGTCCCGAGGTATGAAAAAAGGTGATTTTTCATGATATGTCTGAAGGAGACGAATGGTAGTATTTGATTAGCCAGGATTCGCAATATAATTTATAAATGTCTTTTAGCATTATCAACAATTGAAATGTGTGTTCTGCTAAAAATTCACTAAACAATTTTTGTTTGAAAATTCAGATATAGTGAACTTTATATTCGTAAATGTTGAATATTCAAACCACCCTAGGTGTCAAAATTTTGAGGCAAAAAATAATAAAAAATTGACATCAAATATGAATTCAACTACGTAAAATTACCCCAATGTGAAATTTTCATCAAGTTCGGCCCCTTTTGAGGTTTTGTCCGACTTTTGTATGGAAAGTGATCACTGTGCGACTACTGAATTTTACAAAAAACATGAATAAAATTGAATTTTCTTATTTTTATTTCATCTCATTCCATTTCTCATGATAAAAAAAAATTGAAACATTTGTGAAGTGGTATATTGAAAATCCAAACTTTAAAAATAAGGTTCCATTTTTGGCACGGTTCCGGTTTTGGCAACTGACAAAAATTAAAATGTTGCCAAAAACGGAATCCTACTGTATTATGACTTTCCGATGAATTTTGACCCAACGAACGTGATCATTATTAACGATATTTTATTGATGTGTTTTCGAGTTTTCAATTCTCAATTATTTTTGAGACATCGTATGAATTTCGAGGTCTGACGAACCGAGCACTCAAATAAAATGTTGTAGAATATTGTTGAATGAAGTGAATAATTCGGGATTTCGGCGAAATCATTCAGTTATATTATACACCCTTATTCTTGTATGCGTCGAATGCAAGATTCGTTCTAAAACGGTTGAAACGAATAGCTAGTTTCTTTTGATTGTGCTATCGCAAACGAGAATACGAACCATTTTCGTTCGAATTTCGTCGTTAAAAAGAATAAGGATAATAATCCCAATCATATATCTTCGTGTTGTTTACTTTCATATGAAATACGATCTGCGATTGTCGCAAAAAAAAACGAAAGATGAACTACTTTACCTCATACTGACTATCACTAGTATTTAGCGTTCGACCGCTATCGGTGATCCAGTTACACGCCATAGTCCGCAACAGGGTTTCCGAGCGTGGAAAAGCAGGAAACATCAAACCACAGCAGCGAAGAGAAGAAACGCAAATAAATTATCGATTTTACCACAAACACTACCTTCCTGGCGGGGCATTGTCGCTAGCTAGCTAGGCCCTTACCGCACATGATTTTCTTCCGAAAGGCATCCTTTGAAGCAATTCCCCATAACTGGCCAGGCAGTGGAGCACGCATACACTCCCCGTGATTGCCGTGTGAAGGATATCCTCCCTGGCCGCTCCTTCAACGGAAACTACGTCGTTCTAGTCGATGATCGATTGCGGTGCAGAGCATGAATCAGCACCATCTTTTTCGTGATTTCCTATTTAATCGACGCGCACTTTATTGTCGTGGAAAATTGTCCCCGAACAAGATTCTCACTCTGCTCCATGAACACATTTGAAGCTGCTAAGATTTGCTGCAATTCAGATTAAGAACATGAAGTTCGAAGTTGGAAACGATACTGTACATCGAGCGGAAGCAGAAACACAAAACTTCAACAGCACTAACAACATAACGCTACATGAATCAATAAAGGAAAAGTTTTGACTTTTGATTTCGCTCCCCTTGGCGACGGACAACCCCAGGACCAGGGTCATGCCGGGTAGAAGGTGCGTCACGGGGGTTTGTATCGAAACTGGTCATAGAACAGGTGAGGTTCGTAGGAGGCGTGTAAAAGGAAATTGCGAGGAAATAAGGACAAATAACAGGCAACAGCTGATTAACTAACCGGTCGGTACGCATGTGCAGAACTTTGTTTATATATGTTGAACCGCTGAAAAATTGCTGAATTTTTCCAGGGCATTTGAATGTGTGACGTTAGCCCATTAATGCCATATTCAATATAACCGGTAAAACGCGTCACGTTATGGTAAGCTATTCAAACAATTTCGGTAGATGATATTGTTGTTTAAGGGCGCAATCGAATGATATGGTACTTATAGATATATTTTGTGTCTTTCACTCGAGTAGTTATTCAGTTTGTTTGCGTATCATTACGCCGAATTGCATTGCATTTATTGTCAGAAGCATAGGGTGCCCTATCGAGACCTTCAGCACTTCAACATATTTCTCCCATTTATTAGCCGATTACGTAAAACATGCATGATTCTGAAACATTCAGTACCATTTCAAGATTTTGGTGACATTCCGCATCTCGAAACGAATGGTTTTTTGTATAATAATTTCTATAAAAAGTCTATTCGACTTCAAAGGTATATGAAGCTCATTGTGCCCTCTTTGGCGGAGTCAATAAACAAAACTGTCGAATTTGGGAAACTTAGAGTAGATCTTCAATGACCGCATCGTTCTAGCGGATGTCTAGAATCTCCCTCAACATACTGAAAATGTGTCCTGATGAGCCAACAGTTATTGCAATACTTTTGATGGATTGGTAAATCGGTCATTGTTTTCGAATAAATTTTAGAGTGAGCTCGATATATACCCTCCATCGTTTCCTTTACGTTTTCCGTTTTCTCCATTTCCTTATCATTTCTTTTTCGTCCTTCAGCTCTACTTTGGTCTTTTGAAAATCGCGCTTCACCATAGCCCAATAGGTTTCGATCGGGCAGAGCTCAGGACAGTTCAGTGGGTTCATTTCTGTCGGTCGGGGCCGGATTTCCTGGCATCCCTACTCGGTGTAATGGGGAGCGGATTCTTTGGATCTCTTCTGTGGTGGACTGTGAAACCACGGGAGCAGGTGCGACACTATGGAGGAACACCAAACCTTTGCTATCGGTAGCATTGAAATATAAACACTTATTTTGTTTGATCTAGTCTTTAATTACTGATTTTAAATTATTTTACATGAACAGTATTTTTTTTGCCTTTTCCGCATAGTAAAAATGGTTTCGCCGATTGCCAAATTTGAAAGTCCCGTTTTTTCTCTCTTCCTGTTTATATTGGCGCGCTAAACACAAAAGCGTAAGGCTTGTAATCGGTCGATCAAAGCAAACAGGGCTGTTGGCTTCGTTGTGCTTAATCTGTTGCATAAAAAAATGAACTGTGGCTGTAGGTCATGGATTGCCACAATACATATCAAATTTTTTTTTTCAAGCTTACAGGATGTGGCTTGAATATCCTTCCCACGAAAATTCTCACATACTCAAGCTTCGTTGACTGGATCGGAAGCAAGCCCAGTTTACGGATTGGCCACTGCAGAATTCCTCCTTCGGTGTGCACGTCAACTACCCGAACCAACTTGTCGTCTCCGGGATGGATTTTCTTGCCAAACTTGAGGCGATAAGCTATCCTCCTTCATAATTACCATCATACCCGGTTTTATATTGGTGTGCCTGTGTGTCCATTTTGTTCTACCTTGTAGCTCCACAGTTTACTCTTTGGACCAACGCTTCAAAAAGTGCTCTCGATGTACTTGGATGTGCTGCCATTGTGAGCGCCTGTTTACCGGTATTTCATCGCATGAAGGCTCTGGAATGGCCGTCAGAGGACGATCAACCAGAAAATGTCCAGGTGTAAGAACCTCATCGTCTGTTGGGTCATCAGTGTTCGAACAGTGGCCTTGAGTTGAGGATCGCTTCAATTTGGCAAAGAAGCGTGGCAAATTCTATAATGTGTAGTATCGCCAGCTTCAATACTTTGGTTAGTACAGATTTCACGCTCTTTCCAAGTGACGAATTCGGATAATACTTGAAAAAAGTACTTTAAAGTTCACATAAAGTTCTAGCGAACTTTTAAGCTGCTCAAACTTTATGAAACTTGAAAGCTGCTTAAACCGCTATTAGAACATATTACCTGTTGCAACATTATTTAAAACGAGAAGCTTACCCGAGCAAATAAAAAAAAAACCATAATACCCCTATGGTCATGGTTCAATTTCACCCCCACTGTATGGTGTTTTGATAGTGTTTTGGGAGGGATCAACAAATAAAAACAGCATCATCATGGTCTGGATGATCCCATATAAAAACAATATTTTGGTGCAGTTATGGGTTATTGAAACAATTTTATGGTGTTTTGATGGATGCGAAATTTGGCACGGACCATGATTATGGTCTTTTTAAGGGGTTGTATGGTGTCTGAACCCATGAGAATTTGCTTTTGGTTGCTTGGGTTTACGCCTGCTTCCCATAACCCACCACACCAAAATGAGGAGCACTAGGCGAGATATCCCTCCCCATGATTTGTCTTGTTTGGCAAAATTTAAAGACCCTCTTCTCCGTAACTTCTCGTTTGAATAGCTTGCACAACTTCAACTCGTTTCGTGCTCCAACGTAGTTTGTCCCATTGTCACTCCAAATTTGCGCTGGGATACCTCGTCTCGCTACAAAACGCTGCAGTGCTGCAAGAAACGCCGAAGTGGACAAACATTAAACTGTTTCTAGATGATGGCTTTCGTTACCAAGCAAACGAAGATTCAGATATACCCTTTCACTAGTATGACCTTACGAATCCCTTGGTGTATGGTGATAGTAAGTTTCCCATAAACTGCCCTGCTAATCTTGGTTTTTTTTAAAAGCTGTACACAACTTCTGGTAAGACTGCATACTGAAATTCGACAGTTAGTATCCCAAAATTGCTGCCGAACAATAATCATTGTGCCGGAGGATCCAACGTGGAGATTTTCACGAGGAATGACAGCGATGAGGCTTTTAGGTACTGTCAGCATTTTTTGACGTAGGACTTACGTCTTTCTTTACTATACTGGTATTAGTTGGTATTAGTTTTCAACTAGCAATAATCGCACCTCGGTTGTACCTCATTGGTTACGATATCGCCACTGCGCAAAGCAAAGGTGTCATTTTAAAATTTTCAAAACGGATGCGTTACGTACACTTTTAACCTTAATAACTTTTCTCCTACTAAAGAAATTACTAATATTGTTTCATAAATCGAAAGGAAAACGTTCAACGCTTGCTATTAATACCTTGTTTGCTATGTAAAACTTGTTTAAAAAGTTCAAAAACTACTTTTAATGCGAATCAACATTAATGCTAGATCCTATAAATATGGGTGTCACAGTTTTTCTTAAAGCCAGACGTGTCTAAGCCACAGAGCAGAACACACGTACGTGTGCTGCTCAACGAGAAGCTGCATTTTGACCACCAACCAAATCATAGCTACTGCCTTATCGCTGCCAACCAAGAACTGTCGTCGCCCAGCGTGAAATTCATGCTCTCAGAAGTGGACAGAGTTACTAATTCGCAAGCTGCTCTTCCAGTGCCTGATCCGTGAGATTGCACAGCATTTCAAAACCGATCTACTCTTCCGGAGCTCAGCCGTAATGGCCCTCTAAGAAGCCAGCGAGGCCTGCCTGGTTAGTTTGTTAGAAGATACCAATCTGTGCGCTATCCATACCAAGCGAATAATCATCATGCCGAGCGGGAAACGGCGAAATAATATTCACAACAAACGGTTCTTATTAGGACCACAAAATCGTTCTCAGAAGAATTACAATTGAAACTTCCATTTCGTGCTTTGGAAAATAACTTCCCTCTTATCGGGTTAGTTATTTTCTATAATAATATCCAAAAAATGTACGATAAAACTAATAAACTGACCAATTGGACGGAAGCAAGAAAATACCTACAAAAATTTGAGTCAGAAAAGTGACATTGACGGAAAAATGCTTCGATCGTTTCTAAGTGTTTTGCAGCTGAAGTTGCCGATTTGTTTTCTAACGTCAATTATTTGCGCTGTGCTGTACGGAACAAACAGATTTTTGCGCGATTCGTTGGGAAATAATCAAAACAATTGTGTAGTAGATTCAGTAGATTTTACCGTAAATTTTGATAGAAATGATTTTGTAAAAGCATTAATTAGCCTGCTTTGATTGGTGGTTTTTTGCAAATCTTTCAAGAACATTAGTGAATGTGGCAACCATGCTACTAACACATCAAAAAGAATGATGAAAATATTCCCATTTGTCGCACAAAAGGATGGACTTCCATCTGCACTAAGAAGTTCATAAAAGATATCGCATTGCGATATACAATGCTCATTCGATGTGAGCTGCGAAAAGGGAATGTTCGTGGATATACGCAGCAGAAGCGAAATCGGGCAAGGTTCGAATCGTTAGAAAGGATTTTCGTCTGGTATCACCAAAAATAGTTATCTGCAAACCGTTCTTATTAGGATGAAAACATAATGGAGAAAGAATTGAATTAGAAAGTTCCATTTAATAACTTGGATTGAGTTTGCACCTGTCAATTCTTCTGTACATGTACTAGTGATTCATATAAGCAAATGTTTATCAAATTAAACTACAAACCCGAAGGTTTTTGCAAAGTCCTAGAAAATCAGTGAATGTGGCAATCTCATGCGACATGAAATTTCCAGTAAACATTCATTCAAAAAGTGCATTGGTTCAAATTATCCATGAATGTCATATGATCAGGGCCGGCGGAAAGCGTGGGTAGTATGGGTAGTACTACCCACTCGAAAATAACCGAGTGGGTAATTATCCACTCGAAATTTTGAACCATTTCAAAAAATTTAGATGTGCCACGCATGTATTTCGCACTACACACATTTGAACACATAGATGTACCATAATTCCATTTGCATAAACGAACGTGATTTAATGTGAATGTAATGTAAGCGTGTGCATTGCGAAAAGGGAAAAATCCTTACTAATGGACCCCTCACCCTATGCTTTCTACCCACTCGGGCCTAAAGTGTTTCGCCGCTCCTGCATATGATATGCCCAAGTTTAGTCCTACGTCAACACCGCGGTTATGTCCCGGACATTACCCACTCCTAGTTTTTTTCTGGGAATACTCAGCGATAGTATAGGTGAAATCTTCGACTTTGATGTAATCAATTTACCTTTACCGTCCAATGACCGGATACCACCTTTTCATAGTTCCTAGTTCCGGTTACCGGCGAGCATATCGATTTTGTCAGGTGAACTAAACCCTGGATCTGCTAGTTGGACTCCCGCAGGAATCTCCCATGTGGTGACGTTTACGTTAAGAAGGCAACAGCAGATATTCCAACGAGTAGAATATCTGCTGTTGCCTTCTTATCACAAAGTACTGCATGTTGAGAAGGAAGCGCATATACCTGGATCGTATCTGGACAGTAATCCCTCGAGACTGCATACCATCATCACCGACAATTGAAAGGTTTGCCAGTCTTCTCCAAGAAAATGTACTATCCGTTGTGTTATGATGTTTGCTTGGGAGGTAGAGTGTAATAAAATACGACAGGGTTGTAGGTTATCGTTTTTGTCCAAGACGTCTACGACCACTGTCATCAACAACACGTGTGGAGGTTACTGTCCTCGACCAGTAGCGCATGTTGCAGTTGTTTCCTGGCTTGTGCTTGCCCGCAGTAAGCCATCTGACCCTTCTGTTGATAACGTTAGTGATATCTTTTATCAGTTTATCATCCTGCTTCGTTGGGAGAACTTTTACGTCTCCAGACTGTTGGGTCTCTGCTTGGAGCTGACTTCGAACAAATATGATTTACATTCTCAATGACGACAACAAACAGCCGTTTTCTGCATTACGTCGGATCGCCTTTTCGAACAAATATGATTTACATTCTCAGTAGCGACAGCAAAACCAAACGGAAGCCTGCTTCGATTGAGCCACATTCGTTCGAAAACGTGATCCGTCGTAATGGAGAATAAGGCTGTAAGGCTGTATGATGCCTTTGCTGACATTTTGCACATATACCTGTGAACGGACCGAACGGACAATTGGTACCTCGGTGTCCCTTCCTTAAACAATAAAAACGGAAATCCCTTTGGTTACCATCAGCACGTGCTGTGCAAAGGTAATTGCCAGAAACTGAGGACATTTCTTATGCTAACAATATCAACAAAACTCACATTTGGATATTGCTTACCTTGCTTCGCGGTGGATTCCCATTTTCGTCGCGTTTCCATGTCGAATGCATTAGCAAATAGACGTACTACGAACTGCTCCGAGACTCCAGTAAACTCCTGTTCAAGATATTTCAAATATTCAACGTGTCTCGAGCACGTTGTCTACTTCGCTGTATTTCTTACCGGTCATCTTCTTTAGGTTGAAGAGACCGTGGATATGGACGGATGGATTCAATACAATCATGTGGCGAAGATTTTCAAACCGCTCCTCTAGCAGCTTCCAAGTGTGTTGGTAATTGCCTTCGTTTATTGTTTTGGCATCGATTATTTACCAACAAGCGCCTTATCCGAACGGTAGAGTTTAATCGTAGGAGGGTCAGCTGTTTTGTGTACTAGGCCCCTGAACATGACCTTAAACTCAATTTTTATATTTACCGCCAAAGTCGGGATGGGAACATTCAATGGTTGCTGAAAAACAGAACTGGTGCAGGAACAACTTGCAAGTTGGTACCTGCTGCTCGTGTGGTGTCGCTGATTCCCTTCATACGTTCCTCAATTATCGTCTAGATCTGCATGTGGAGATCATCATAGACACTGTTTGCCGGATTTTATAGTCAACCTTATTCTGCATTACGATAGCTTTTCCGAACGATTGTGATTTGTATTCTCAAACACGACAGCAAAATCAAATGGGAGTCGCATTCGATCGAACCACATTCGTTCGAAAATTCAATCCGTCGTGACGCAGAATAAGGTTGAGTGTGCTTCGTGGTACTGGACGTAAGGAGAATCGAACTTTTTCTGGTATACTGTCAGCGTGGCTGTCGATATCACTTGGTTGCCAATCAAGCTATTTAGTATCTTCGTCAGTTTACCATTGGCTAACCCACGCTTGTGGACAAGCACTTCAAGCAACTCCATTTTGTATTGCTGACACTTCTGGGGCCCTATTCTCACAGTCACGTCACCTGGTGACTAGAAGGAAAATTTCTTCTAGTCACTAGGTAACGTGACTGTGAGAATATAGCCCCCCTTAAAGATTTTCTTACTTTATTTTTCAATTCAATTTCACTTGTTGGCCGGACTCTCTAGCCTTGTAGGGCCTAGTGGTGTGGAAACGAGCAGAGTCAGATGGAAAGATGCCGACAGCTTCTTCACTGGGGCTCTCTTCAGCGGCACTGTACGAGAACCTAAAACCGGATCATAGAACCGATCAACTTAACTTTAGTTTGTCAGGCATTACACTTAACTCCACCTTTTCCTTCACTATCTTTTTAATCGGTTTTTCACATTTCCTTCAAATGCTACCGCGCATATCCATTTGTCGCTATTCTGCTTGAGCACTGCTCTTCAATCCGGCTCGAAGGACCAATGTTGGGGCTGGGGTTCCTGGTATCCCAACTCGGTCTAATTGCTTCTTTAGATCCCTTTTGTGGTGGTCTTTAATTGCTGATTTTAAACTATTGTACATGAACAGTATTTTTCCCTTTTCCGCGTGGTAAAAATGGTTTCCTATTCACGTCGATTGACAAACTTGAATGTCCCTTTTTTCTTCTCTTCGTGTGTGTATTGGCGCACCAAACCCAAAAAGCGCGCGCTTAAAATCGCTTAATCAAAGCAAACAGGACTGCCGGCTTCATTGTGCTCAATCAGTTGCATCAAAAAATAAACTGTGGCAGTAGGCCATGGGTTGCCACAACACATATCAAAATTTTTGTCAAGCTGACAGGATGTGGCTTGAACATTTTTTTTCGTACAAAATTCACTGAATTAGCCACATGCAACTCCTGCACTGTTTTTAAATAGTGACATGAAGCCAAACTGGGCCAAAGTAACGGTTTTTGATCATGCTGTGTGAAAAATGGCAAAACCCGGTTTACGAAGCGCTCAGTTTTGTAAGTCTTACCGTTTACGGTGCGTTTGGTCATGATTGGTTCACTATTTGCTACAAGTGTATATTGCCTGCCAAATCTGGTATTTCGAAGCGAATTTTGACAGCTTCTTCCGGTTATGCCTAATAAACTTGCAATAAATTGCTGTCGCCATATAATGTCGCAGCTCCGGTATTTCGTTGGCAGCGTCGTGCAGAGTTTTTGGGCGCGCGTTTTTGCAACACACTGCTGGCGTTCGTCCCGATCATTCCGAATCGTTTCTTGGCCCTCTGGACGAAACATTGCGAAGTCCCGTGTTGAAATCTTCGGATTCCGCTAAACTGAAATAAGCAATCAGTGCTCTCACCGTTTTTGTGCGTGTTCTCGGTTTTTGTTCAGGCATGTAATTTTTTGTCTTGCGTTCCTGGAACCTTTGGAAGACCTTTGAATGATGTATATTTATCAATTTTCGCAAGGCGTGATGCGACAACCTAGGATTTTGCAGGTGGGTGAACAAAATCCTTTTGCGAATGGTTTGCTGATTTTCTTCCATACACTCTAATGAGAAACTGAGTAAAATTTGGTTCTTTTCGGTCAAGTATGAAAAATGTTACACAAATTTAACGTGCATTAATTATAGAATCATTCTTTATGCACAACTTTATTATAAAAAGGTTGTTTGACGGCACCGGTGGTTGAGTGGTAAGCGTGACCGCCACTCATTCCAGTTGGCTTGGGTTCAATTCCAACCGAGGTCGTTGAGATTTTTCTGTGGTGGAAAAATCTGTGGTGACGTCTTCCTTTGGAAGGGAAGTAAAGCCGTTATTTCCGGTACATAAGTTGATGGATCGATATCTAATCCAGAATATGGAGTCCCCTCTCCAACGTCGGTAAAGAAGAAGTAGAATCCAACTTCTATACTTACTAACAAATATCCTCCTCCCGTGATACTTGTAGAGTGCGCAGTAGTATATACGGCCTCTAGCAAAAGCAAGTATCGGACTAACCATTCCTACCCTTTCCTTCCGCAATCTACGTTCGGGTTTGGCCGGCGCCGGTATTGATCAATAAATACTTTAGGATTATCAGGAGTTGCACATTGAAAGATGTTTCGCTACTCCAAGGTCATTAACGGGATAGCAGCCAGGAGTGGTCGCACAAGCTAAAGCTCAACTTTATTATGAAAAGGTTGTTAATGAAATTTTGCTTTCTTCGTTGAAGACAATGATAAAAATTTGAAAAAAGTTCGATACGCAAACGGGTCATTTCACGGCAGATTTGCAACCAACATTTTAATTCCGAATATAGGTTCAATATCCTATGGAAAAAAATTAAATAAAAAGGTTGAAATGCGAATTCTTGTGTTCACCTGACTGAAAGGCTGGAGAATTTTTAGGTATATTTTAAAATTCATTTACGAATTAAAGAGGAATTAAGAATTTAAAAAGCTTACAATTAGTCCTGTATCGATGTCAATAAATATTTGTTCAAAATCCGGTTTTGATTAATAATTAGAATCTCTTGCGGGACATCACGCTTGACTAGGGCTTTGCTCCGGAACACAAATCGTATCTCCGTTGTTTGGAGCTAGCGTCAGTTCGGCACCAGCTTAGTCCTGTCACTAAGTTAGTATCGGATTCGGATGAGACGAAGTCGAAACGGAAATATTATAACTAATTCTGAATTCTGAAATATTTGTTAATGCGCAAGCAAGGATCCGATTCTCATAGTCACGTCACCTAGTGACAAGAAGAAAATTTCAATCTATCTTCTGACCTCGCACAAAGCAGAAGCGAAAAATTGCTACGCTATAGCAGGCTATAGGAACCAAGGAAGCCTTTTGTTCTATATCAGTGCATAAATAATATTGTATCGTTTCCCCCGGCTGCGGAGTGAAATGAGTTTGCCAAATGAAACAAAAGTGCCCGTGCTACGGGATAACACGATTTCGATCAACTTTAATAAAGCTCGTGTTAGACCCACAGTTCAGGAAGTGGAAAAATTAGTTAAAGATAAAATGGAGCTTAATCTCGCTGAAGTTACGTACATTCAGCTACATCACGTAAAGAACTAGCATCGCCAACAAAGAAGCAAATTCCGATGAAAACGGATTTACTCGTAAGAACAAGAAACAAATAAGAACATCTGACCATGAACAGCAAGAAAGTAGCCCCGATGATGATATGGACGGGAACGGTAACGCGAGAGAAGGCAGACTGAATGACCCCAAAGCGGCTTCACCGACAAGGAAAAGGATCTCAACACGTAGCAGCAAACTGCGTCAACAAGATCTGGCGGATAGACATTCTTAATTTTTTTCGACTTTTACTTATATTGTAAAAATTTAAAAGATCAACGGCTCAGTTGTGCTAACGCATTGAGCCGTGTCAAATAAAGCTTAATAAAAAGAGAAGAAAATTTCCTTCTAGCCACTGTGTGTGAGAATAGGGCCCCAAATTTGATGTTTGTGATGTAATTATGTAGGTTCATGAAGGCAATACTATCTGTTATTTTCCCTAAAAATAGTGTTTCCATTTTAGTGTAGCGCAGAGCCACTCGCGGAAACAAACTTAGTAATATGAATATTAGACTGGTTCAATTTTTGACTTTTAGCTCCACCTGGCTCTACTGATTCCTTTTATGGCCCTTAGTAATCGTGTAAATTTTGGTACCGATCGGTTGTGTCTACGGACTCTCCAAAAATTTCAAAGTTTATATGGAAATTAGTATGGAAAATCGGTTAAAATTGAAATTGAAAATAAAAAATTCTTAAAAAATCACCTCGTCGATCAATTCATGAGAACACTGTATATTTCTAAAGGTATTCTTCTTCGAAACACATTCGTGGAACATTTTAAGGTTGCGAAAAATCGCTGAGAAAAGTTATTAACTGAAGAAGCAGCAGGACTTCAAAACAAGTGGATTTTATTATTAATCATAGCAACCCTGTTTGAATAGCTGTATCTGCCATACGGCAGCGGTGGGTGGTAAGCATAGTTTACACTTGTATAATGATGGAGCTATTCAAACAGGGTTGCTATGATTAATAATAAAATCCACTTGTTTTGAAGTCATGCTGCTTCATTAGTTAATAACTCGACATAGATGTTTCATTAGGGCCTAAGTCGCATATGTAAATAAACCAAGTTATTGCTATTATCGCATTGTGTTAAATGCTACTAAATAAAAACATAAATCAGTTGAAATATGATTACAAAAGTTTTATGAATAAAAAACAAAACGGGGTAAGGCATTTTTTCTCTCGAGATGTGTACTTTGCTTAATACGCCCTTTATATCCTGTGTAGCATTATGGCGCAACTACTATTTCTAGACAGAACCAGGGCGAATGTTTATTTCTCGTAAAATTTTGCTATTAAATGTGCCTTTTTGTAAATATTTATTACTTATTTCATAAGGCTTTATTGTAATCTTGTGTACACGGTTGATTTTAAATACAGACATTCGAAAATTTCAATGTTTTTCAATATTCAAAAAATTATATTTCGAACCCGTTAGTTAGGATACGTTTTGTTTGCGTCCTTTATAATGTTCGCCTTCGGCCGCATAAAAAGTCAATTTCGCCCGTTTTCTGCGCCCCATTAAAAATACCTTGTCAATGTCGCCCATTTTCTGAGCCCCAAAACACGACAATTAAGACTGTTCTTCGCGGCCAATTAAGACTGTTCTTCGCGGCCTTCATTTATTGTTTGCACAGTTTAGCCACAGAGAACAGACGTCCATCTTCAGCATTCAACTTGTGTAAAATCTCTAACGGCTTCGAAGGTAGTTGTGATATCCAAGCCAGGTGCGCTACTGTCGTCATGTTTTTTTTGTTGCTGAGTTAGACTGAATTGACAGCGGTTATTCCTCTACCCAGTCAAACTAGTCCGCTACCGGTTCGGACTTCCAGCATGAATTACATCTTAAATGCATCAACCGATAGAGTCGGAATCGGTTGTTTTCTTTGAGCAAGATTCCATACTGAATCCATTCAGGATTTTGAACCGGTTCCGGAATGGATTTGACGGATAGTTGGGATAGGTTGGTGCCGCGGCGCTAGTGTTTATCGTATATTAATTGAAATGTTTACACACGTTTTTTAAATATTTTGTTCGATCATGGATGTCTGTTCTCTGTGGTTTAGCCCTTTCGCACTACAAATATGGATTTTGCGATTCAGTAAGATTGTTCTCGTTTTTATCACGTTATTATATTTGTATACTTGAATCGGTGGTCACGGCAGGTATGGATTATTCGACAGTGAAAATGCGTATTGGTGAGTAATAAATATTTTCCTGGTTTTATTAGAAGTAAAGTAATATTTACTATTGATAAAAAATGCAGGTGCGGCTGATTTTCTTTCCGGAATTGAGTGTTCGAGTCCTCCAAAACAGTTATCCGACTCTTATTCTGTGGTACCGATACAAGCCACGCCGTCAGTGGGATGCAACGAGGAGGTTGCTACAAGCGATGCACACAAGGAGCAAAATTCATTTGTCGGAAGTGTAGATGATATTATATCATTCCGGAACATTTAAACATCAACACCTAGGAAAAAATCAACTGATTTGGATAGATTGTCAAGTTTTATAGATACAACATGTTAACAACAGGTAAGACAGAGTGATAAGACTACGGAATGCGATTTGATTTTAAATGATATTGTAGGGTTGTACCGTCGCACGCTCCTGCAGCTCGATTGGACCCGGACAATCATTAATGGAGCCCAAAATACAAAGCGCTCAAGGCAGTTTCTTCAAACTCTCATCAGTATTTAGCAGCAGATCGTTGTGTGCTCTTGACGCACACCGTCGAAAATTACCGGAGGTAGGACAAAGAATTAAGATGAAAACTTCGCGCAATTGCATCAGCCCCGATACAAATCGCGGATCATCAAAGGAAGCGAAAAGACACAGGAACAAAGCGGAATCTTTTCACGACTTTGCTTATGCATCTTCACAGACCAGATATTTGCGTGACTCCAATTGTCTAAATACACACCAAGCTTTGAAGATGCTAGTTGATAGACACAGAAATGAAGTGAATACTTCACGTGTTTCTAGTAATACACCAAAAATTATGAATTTTATCATTGACGTAATTGCAAACATGACACAATTTGACAACCCGTAATTCTCGAAATGACGAAATATTACCGTGTTCCGTTTAATTTTACATGAAACATATAATTTACATGCGCCATGATATAAAATTACACCTACTGCCATTGAAAACAAACGCCATATGTTGAGTAAAATTACACAATTTACAAAAATCAACGTCATGTAAAATTAAAATCAAACGTAAAACTAAGCCATTTTTGATGCTCGTATATGTCAGGGTCAGGAGACGTAAATTTACACGATTTTTTCTAGGTGTGAAATCTTTCCTCACTAGATCGAATACTGTAAGCAAAAGCAACACATTTCAGGTAAATTAAAACTATAGGGCATCAAATAGATTGCTTAATTACGATTGAGTTAATCATTGTAGGAATCCATCGATCCGGATGAACATTATCGGTCGGCAGTAGTGCGAAGGCATCAAGAAAGATATAAGGATCAAAGGGAGACATCGCGTAGTTTCAATTACCCAGCTTCATTAAACAGATCGCTGCATGACCCCCGTGGTTTCGATGCATACCGTGGTACGAAAACAATAGTTGATGGAGACAGAATTGAAATGAAGACTTCGCGTGGCTCCAATTATCCTTTGCGCACTAGATCTAATGTTACAATCGACACATCTCAGGTAAATTTAAACTTTTAGCTCTCTTATAGAATGATATTTTATAATTTAATTACTCTTTTAGGGATTTATTGATTCACATTATGCGAAGTTGATAAAGGGTCAAAATCAATCATCCCAAAGGTTCAACTATCCATTTTCTCGTGGCAGCTCATTTCATGATTCCTTTGGCCGTCATTCACATTCGCAATCGAAAGTTGTCGAAAAGAGAGTTGATGTTGGTATTTCGCGTGATTTCGGAAACCAGTATTTGCACAACAGATCGTATGATGCAACCAACATATCTCAGGTTTCATTTAGACTTGTAGGTTAACGCATGAGATTGATTAATTATAACATATATTGTAGGAGGCTCTTGCTTATTCAATGCATTGTGTACAAGCTAAATCATCAATAGGCGCAGGAAGTCGTATTCAAACAGAACTTTCACGAAGTCTCATCAACCCAAGTTCGCGGATTAGACAGTTGAATGATTTTGATCCAGATTATAGCTATTCATTACATGTGGAAAGGCAGAGAGTTGAAACAGAAGCTTCAGCTGGTTTTATAAGACCTCTACGGAATAGATTGTACACTACATTCGATACATTTCAGGTGAATTGCATAAACATTCTTTTTATTATCTAACTTTAATTTCGCTATCACTTTTTGTATTGATTTGCTTAAAGCATCATTAAGTGTATTATTCTATTTATGAATATGAATATACCAAAAAGCTCACACAGAGAGCTCCCTGGTAATGGACAAACAAACAAACAAAAAGAAACGCGGAGATCAAATCAACCAACAAGAAAAATGTGAAATCCCAGAGGAACTTAGTTCCTTTCAAGGGATTCACAAAATTTAGCCTAATTTAAATCAAAAATTTAATCATTAACTTAATGATAACGTGGTTGAAAACAAAAAGGAAATTAAATTTAAACTTATGAAGTAGGGAAAAACTAGAAGAAACCAGAAAAACCTACATAGGGACCATAAATTACGTAGCATTTATATGAAGGAGGGGGGCGTTTGGCATTTTGTGATGATGTGCGACGACAGGGGGGTAGGGGGTCATGTCATGCTACGTAGCTTTTTTAAAGGGGAATAGGGGTTGACCTGATGTCACGACAATCTTAGTTGTTTCATCTAACATCGTTTTTTTTTATTTTTTGCGTGGACAAGGGAGCGAGGGTTACCGTCAAGCTACATATTTACCAGTGGGTATTTAGAGGTTTGTGATAAAATGCTACGATGGGGGAGGGGTGCTTTAAAAATCACTCAAAAAATGCTACGTCATTTATGGATGGTCCCATATTTGAATGGTTGATACGCTTAAAGGAAATATTCGTTTACGTTTCTCAGTACATGCTGCTTAAGCTTTCTTTTGAAAAGAATATAATGTTGTTTGTTATAGCTTTTAATTCTATGGGAAGTACATTAAATTTTGATGGCCCGTGATATGTGATGGGCGCAAGACCAATGTTCGTACATGCACTGCTTCTCAATAGTTCGTTTGCGCTTCTAGTGGTCTGAATGTTTACCCGAGCAGCGAATATAAGATTGTGATGGAATTTCTGTTTGTGTAACGTACTGTGTACAAATGTGATTGACTGAGCGTCGCGTATACCTATAATGGGGATAATTCTGTGGCGAAAGCTAGTGAAAAGTGAAACTGTTGAAAACAAGGGCGGCAGATTGTAAATTACTTTAATTCATCTATTCTGCAATGTTTGGATTCTTTTCAATTTCGATTTAGCAGCGTAACTCCAGACTATAATCAAATATTGAATTATTGACTGAATGCATGCAAAATAGAATCGCTGCAATGAGTCATTAGGCACAAAAGTATGCACCCTTCTCATAATTATGAGACTTTGGTAGCTGTATATGACTGTCCCATGAAAGGCATGGGTCTAAATGAAGCCCTAAGTATTGGAATGATGAAACTTTTTTACTATGCAATGTTCCGACATATGGATCCGCATGTTGTGAAATCTTTTTCCGTAGTGAGTGAAAAACCATGTATTTTGTTTTTGCCAGGTTCATGGAGAGGTGATTCCCGTTAAAATATTCTAGGAGAGTAGCAAGATCAGATTCAATGTCATTAATGATAGACTGAACATTACAGTGGGGATAGAACAGTGCTGTGTCATCAACGAATAGCCTTGGTGCCCCATGTAGTTTCAAATTTTCTATATCATTGATGAAAATCAAGAATGGCAAAGGCCCTATGTTGCTCCGTTGCGGAACTCCTATATCCATCGGTCGTGGGGTACTGGGAGCGCCATTTATCACCACAAATTGTTTTCGTTCTGATAAATAACTTCTAATCAATTCGTTGGCAACACTTCTTATTCCATATCTATCGAGTTTGGCTAGCAAAATTCTGCTGTTTATGGTATCAAAGGCTTTGTTAAGATCGATGAATAAGCCTCCAACGATCTTTTTTTGGTCCAAAAATGTTAGCTTCTGCTGGATGTGAGTCCAAAAATGAGAATTTGTTGCACTTTCCAAGCACTAGTGCAGTATTCTAGTCAGGGTGCTGACTGGACATTGCAAACTTAATTATTACATGGTTACTATTCAGCGTGCTGAGTATTATTAATTCGATAACGGATTTGCATATTATTTTGTATGCAACTTCGCTTCAATAATGCAATTGCGTATCTGGCAGTTTTGGTTCTCCATACATAAATCTGTATACAGCCGTAGTAACTATTGAGGTTTTATGGCACTCTTGCAGCTCTTCTTAAAACTTAGAATGCACTTGTAGTGTGCTATAAAACTAGAAATGCTACTTGGGAGAGAGTTAAAACTCAAGGATATGCTATTGTTTCTAACCAGGTGCGACAAAGAGCTATAGGCTTCATCAGTAGAGTTCTTCGGGAGTGAAGAATCCAAGTGGTTTACAGTTTTGTGTTCTCATTTTCCATATCCCTACCATTGTGAATGTCAAACGCTTATTGATATAGTGAATTTGACATGTGATTTTGACATTCTGTTGCTTTTAGTTGAACAACGTTAATTTTAGACTATAAACAACGCACAGTGGTTCCAAATCCGAAAAAGACGATAAAGGATTTTTTCTGCTTTTTGAAGTTTTTGTGTTTGTGTGTCTAGCAAAGTTGCTTGATAATGCGTCTGAGGACCGATTTCTTCACCCACGCCAAACTTTGAAGGTTTTGACGTACCGGTAAACCTCATTTAAAAGTTAAGCGTGGATGAAGAAATCGGTCCTAAATCAACTTAACTTTTCTTAAGGAAGTACTCTAATGTTTAAATACCCTTTTTATTGAGCAAATCGGTCTAGATGCATGATATAGTTTCATAGAAGTTTATTGAAAAAAACCAAAGCACGAAATCGAAAACGTCATCGAAACCCAGAAAATGCTTTTGGCTATAATTTTGGGGCTTGGAATCACTGTGCGTCCTCTCATCGAAAATAGTGATACTGAAATTTAAAAGATGATAAAAAAACTTAACTAAATAGATAGGGTAAAAATAGCAAACATATAAAAATACGAATACTACATATTATTATAGGATATTGGACGGAGATCAATAGATGAACAGTCACGGGGAAACATAGTTGTAGAAAATTAAACACCTTTCTCTGAGGTTCGAAGAGAGATAAATGAATCATCAGGAGGTTGTGATTTCTGGCAGGATGATGCCGGTCTAGATCTGTGCTGCAGGTCACCTGCCAGGCTCGAAAGTCGTAGTGTGTTTCCATCAGAGTTAAAAATAATCGTAGCTCTTTGTTGACGGCTGAAAATGAACCTGATGCGACTCGCGGTGAATAGAAAAAATATTCATTTGAATATCCATGTTATTCATTCAGTTGAATATCGTACAATATATTCATTTCGCAATTTATCTAGGAAAATGTTTTCAAATGCCGGTAACGCATATGAAACAACAATCATCATCGCTTACATTGTGCCAGGGCCTACTTTGATGCGTTTTATTCGTTGCTGCACGGGCGCTTCGTGTAATAATCGGAGACGAATGAAAATCTGCATGGATGAATGGGCGGTTTGTTCGTTTGACGTTTTCAGCTGCGTCACTGAATATTGAAAATGAATGCGGCTGATTATGATCAATTTTCATTCAATGAATTTGAATATTTTTAACTCTGGTTGCCATATTTAGGATCAGAGAGATATGGCAGACGAGGTGTTGCTGGAATACACAACTTTATCGGTACCAATTCGTTGAATCCATCACCAGATAGAAAGGTGAAATCTAATGAAGTAACGCCTGAATATATCGACTTTGCGCCACAGACAACACAGATTCCAAATAAAGCGTTTGCTTCAACAACAACTTATAGACACCAGAATGTGAATGATAGATCATTTACTGATCTCTTCAAAGATAAAACAAATCAGTACAAAGGTACATCTGATAGATAACTAGAACCTTATAAATCGTCTCATATTCTTGACCTCAATCAACACAGAAAGTCTGTAATTGTACACAACAGGAAGGACGCAGATGTAGTTGCTATCGATAAATCAAATAATCTAACTCAACAAAACTCACCGTTAATTGAGCCTGGACAACAAAACATCAATGACATAATATGCGACCGAGTGCGCAACATGATTGCGGTCAATTTAAGGTGAAGCGATGCCAAAATCACAACAAAGATTCGGTTATGTTCGGCTATGTTCGGGTTACGTTCAGCATCTGTGTGCGGCTAGAACGTACTATACCGATAGGAGATGGCACGCACACAAGCGTATCGTTCAGCAATCAGCTGACTGATTTTTGCACCACGTGTTTCATTTGTTTTGAAAACTAAAAATGTACAAATTTCCCAAATGAATCAAAATTCCTTGAAGAGAATGTATTCATCTACATGTGCCAACATGCTTACATACAGTGATACAATTTCTAAGCAATCTGAGATAAGATATTTAAGTTACAAACGATTTTGTCTTGCGCGCCAATGCAATGTTTTGATTTTGACGATGAAATAAAAAGAAGAAGCAGAAACGACGGCAGCCATTTTAGCTGCCACCTTGTTGTTCTGTTCAGCATGGCCTTAATAAGTCGACCCGATAACGATTCTAAGAAGAAACGAGAGGTAATAGATGATACCATTTTCTTCGATTCGCTGAAAAATACCTGCTCTGAACCTAACGAGCAAATACCTGTCAATACTCAATATCAAAACAGCCCAATGCAGTAACCGAACCATGATGTTGGTGATAACAGTAGCAAAAATGATGAAAATGAGGATTCCGACTCGGAGTACGAAGGCGTCGTTGATGATGCTCAGGAAATTCGCATTGGTGATCTAACCATATTTAACGAGTTCATAGAGCAGGAATATTTCAAAAAATATGAAAATTAAACGCTTCTCAATGATGATGATGATGATGGAAAACTACTAGAAGGAAAAGAGAATAAAGGTACTCAATTTGGTTTTGATAATTTAAATTGTAATTGTATCACCATACATACCATACACATTATACTTTCTTCTCACAGGTCCATCTTCACACTATGCTACCGAAACCGCACTTCAAAATGGTGACCTCGGATTTGATGAAATTAATTCAAGAAACTCTCCAACAAAATACCGTAACTATCGGAAGGCTATTCAGAACTCACGAATGAAAGGTTTGAAATATACAAGGACTGACGGAGTACTCACACCTGCCCGAAGCGTTAAAGCTCCATGCAGCTGCACAAAGTACAAATGTCACGCGAAGTATAGCACAGCAATGCGAGAAAAACTGCTGATTAATCTTTTGAAGCTAACGACATCAGGACAAAACCAATTTTTAAGTAATCATATATCAATCCGGACAACTACACGGCCGAAGGTCAAAAAAATTTGAACTTTTAAAGAAAACGTGGTTTAAACCTACTGAAACTATTTTACTTTACACAGGGTATAGGATTTTCAAGGAGAGTGTTCACCAGATCATACTTTCTTCCCGCACTCAACGGTCGTATCCGCGTGTGTAAATACATTCGATGTCAAAGATAAAAAGATACGCGTGCTAGCTGATAAAAAGTTGTTGGTTCGGGCGTCACTGCAGATCATTTGCGATCAAAGAACAAATCGCAAAAGACACTTCATGAAAGCGATTTGAACTATATAGAACAACACATACGCTCATTTCCTGCCTACACATCTCACTATGCTCGCGAAAGAACCGGGAAACTTCATATAAGTTCTGATTTATTTGTGAATCGAATGCACAACTTATACAAAGTGAAATGTCGAGAAGACAATAAACAGCCTGTGCAATACTGTACTTATAGGAAAATCTTCAAAAAAATGAATTTATCGTTCAGAAAATTGAAAGTAGATACTTGTTGTAAGTGTGACAAGTTTGCCATTTCTCTCAAACTTGCCCACTCTCAAAAAAGGCGGAAATTGAGGCCTTGCGTGATAAGCATCACGATAAAGCTAAAGAAGCATATCTTCAAATGAAATGTGATGTGCAGAAGGCAAAAACAGACTCACGATATAGGACTGCGTTATTCGATCTTCAAAAGTGTTTACCGACACCTCATCTGAACACTGGAATCGCATTTTACAAGCGTTAATTATATAGGGTGATGAGCCCATTTTCGCCATGTTTCTATTTTCACCCAAACCATTTGAAGTCGTTGGTTAGAGCAGCGTCTGCCATCTTTGTTCAACACATTGAGTCGAATGATAGCGCAGCAATAGGGGTACTCGATTCGAGTTTTCGTTGCGCTCAAACACGAGAATTTCACCGTTTTCAGCACATTTGTGTTTGTGTTGGTTCTTAACAACGAAGCAAAGCTGTAGATGTAAATTTTAACGCATTCCATTGGTTGTAGGCCGAGAAATTAATGAATTAGTTAGGCACCGGCCTTAGCATGGTGAAAATAGGCACTTTACCCTACATATAACTTGACCATATTTGCCACTTATCGATCAGTGAACAACGTTTACTGTTACCTTTGGGATGAATCGAAGGCGTGTAGAGGATCACAGGAAATAGGATCTTGTCTCCTACAAGATCTCCAGGGTTTGAATAATAATGTTGAGGAGATGGTTTACTATTCGGACCGCTGTTCGGGTCAGAACCATAATGTGATTATCTGCATGCTTCTTCTATATTACATTGAAAGATGCGTCAGTGCGGATCGGAAGATAACAATTCGACATAAGTTCATGATCTCTGGCCATAGTCATATGGAGATTGACTCCGCACATGGTGCCATCGAACAAGCGAAAAAAAGATGTGCGATAAACATAGAAACCCCAAGAGATTGGGCTGTTTTCATTGCTTCTCTCAATAGAAAAGTACCGTTTACTGTAATTGAGTTGGAACAATGTCGTTTTTTGGCACTTTAAGATTTACATTCATTTTATAAGCGCTCCAAATCGAACTCTGATGGAGAACTTGTACGATTTAAAGATATCTCTGTGTTTAAGTACACGACAGAAGATCCCGGTGTAGTGTACTATAAGTATAAACTGGGTGATACCGAGTTCAGTAAGTTTGTCATGAACAGAAATTTTGAAGATACCGTTGTTCTACCACCACCGATCGCTAATGAACCTATTCCAATAGCAGAGGAAAAATTGGAGGATCTTCGTAAACTAATGGAATTCGTCTCAAACAAAACCTATTACGAAACGTTGTTGAAGCAAATTATACCGAAGAAACTTGGCAGGCGTTTAAAAACCGAGCAATCTTATCACTTCGAGGCAGATCTGGACATCGAGATTGAATGTACTGAGTATTAAAAAAAAGCATTTCTTTGTATTACTGATTATTATTATTGAAATCAATAAAATGATTGGCTGTCGTAAAAACATTCATCATAAATTTTATTCATCATTTGCATCCGAAACTGTAATCGAAAGTATACAACTAAACTTATTATTGAATTACATATTAATCCTTTGACATCCTAATATGTAACCTTAACGTTCTTATGCAAAAGTTGTCCTTATTAATTCTTTTATTTTACCGTAATTCAAACGGAAGACTTTCTCTTATGTGTGACTCTCTACTAAGTCGCTCAAAAAGATATATTCACAAACTATAATGTTCCGTATGAGGGACTTTTTATAGTCGCTCTAATCAAAACAACCCAACTCCAGTTGGTACACTTACATCCGGAACTTAAAACCCAAAGGCAATTCACCGGAGTGTTTTAGATGAAAAATTTGTATGTAAGCTAACACGGCGTAACTCTTTGGTGTAGTGGACGCACGGCTGCATTATCAATCATCTCTGATTTCCAGACTCAGTAAACCAGGAACTTCTTAAATCCGCTGAGCGTGTATATTATAATCACAACTACTATTTGGCATCAAATACTGACCTTAGAAACGCCTGCACTTGTTGATTTCCCATTCCTTTTTTCTTATTTTGATTACAGAATAGCGTAATCTTCAATGCGAATCCAATCCTATGCTATCGATCTCCCAATAAATCTATTTTAGGAGCTTTATCTTATTCTAACGATTACAAAATGACAAAAGGGCTATATTGACAAATTCTTTGGAAGTCAGGCGTAAAAATTTGGGCGAGAAAAAAAAAGACGGCGAAGTCATACGGGCGAAACGGTATTGTCAAAAACAGTAGGGCGAGTTTCCAAAGGGCGAAATCAAGACCTACAAGCACATTGGGCGTAGGCAACAATTTATTATTTATCAGAGAGAAGAACATAGCAATTAAATCCGTTTTTATATTATCATGATGTTTAATCATGGAGGCATTGGGGAAAAATAATCATTATATAACTAGTACCTCCAAAAAATATCCACATTTGAAAATGCATCACCGTACATTCAAACCCATTTTCTACCATTTTAGTATTCTGCGACTTAGGCCCTTATGAAAGATCTATGTCGAACTTTTCTCAGCGAATTTTCACAAACTTAAAATGTTCCACGAATGTGTTCAGTAGAGGAGTACCTTTAGAAATATATAGTGTTCTCATGAATTGATTGATGAGGTGATTTTTTAAGAATTTATTTTCAATTTTAACCGATTTTCCATACTAATTTACATATAAACTTTGAAATTTTTGGAGGGCCCGTAGACACAACCGATCGGTACCAAAATTTGGACAATTGCTAAGCACGCCATAGAAGGAATCAATAGAACCTGCTGGAACTAGAAGTCAAAAATTGAACCAGTTTAATGAATATATCCCCAATTCGTTACTGATACTTTTTGCATGTATCAGGCAACTAGCAATTAGGATAAGGAAAAGTTTTTTTCAAAGAACTTTTTTTCCTTGAAAGTGCTCAACTTTAATTTTTGACGGTAGGTAGGGAACAAAATTATCTGTCTTGGAACAAAATTTCATCCAAATCAACGATGTTTTTATTTGTAAATCGACTTTAAATTTTTGCTGCCAACATTTGTTCAAGTTCCCGATCAGAAACACATAACAAAAAAATTCAAAACTATATCGCGGGTTGTTACTTGTTATAATTTCCTGTTATTTTAACTACTAACGAGACCAAATTTAGAGCACAATGTGTTACGAAAATTGAATTCTGTTATAATTTTGTTATTTAATTCTGATCGGGTTGGCACGAAATTCGTCATAGAATGTGCATGCAAAATTTGAAATAAATCAGTTAAGTAGTTTTTGAATGGCAGTTAACACCGCAAATCGTGTTTTTATCAGAGACGCTCTACAAAAAGCTTCGTCACAAAGTCGCTTGTCGATATTTTTGCATAAAAAATTATAGAATGTTATTGAAATGATACATTATAATGCATAACAGCTTTGATCAATTCGCTTCACACAAATTAAAAGAAAAATTCGCAGAGAAGTGTTTTTTTCGTGCTGGAACCCTAACACTCCTTAAAGAAAACTGTTGTCAAAAAATCGATGAACTATAGGTGCAAGGGAGTATATTTTAGTTTATTTATGTTCAAATTTATTTTTTTCGGTGCTTTAGTCTGGGCTCAATAACCTGTGCACAATGTATAAATACCTCTACTGCATCTCAAGAAGCTAGAAACAAAAAGCTGACATGAACCTTTTTAGCTAAGCCACTTCCAACGATTTGTCAAATCCCCTTTTACCTGAAACGATCAGTACGACTATTCTCGTTCACGGTTCGAAACGATTTGTTATTTAGATTACTCATTAAATGTATAATTTCATTGTGGTATAATTTTGAAACATCTTCAAACCCATTTGTACATAGAGTGCCCTGCCGTTTTATTATTTGTGTCATATGACAACATCTTACGAATAGGGATCATCCATAAATGACGTAGCATTATATGGGGGACGGGGGGGGGTTATATTTTGTGATGATGTGTGACGACGGGGAGGGGTAGGGGGTCATGTCATACTACGTAGCTTTTTTAAAGGGGAATAACAAATCGTTTTTCATTTTTTTTAAATTTTACGGGTGACAAGGGGGGGGGGGTAGAATTACCGCCAAGCTACGTAATTACCAGGGGGGGTATTTAGAGGTTTGTGACGAAATGCTACGATGGGGGAGGGGGGTGTTAAAAATCACTCAAAAAATGCTACGTCATTTATGAATCGTACTATAATGTTGACAAGAAAAATGCCAATGAAAAACAGCAACAGTGTTTTATAACTGGCTGAGTACGGTTCAGAATAACAAAGTGATGATCTAAAGTTTGATATAGAACAGTTTTACATTTCTTACAAAAGAAATGTATAGGATTCGCTCAAATTTTGAAAACTTCTTCCGAGGCCCGGAGGGCCGAGTGTCCTATACCAATCGACTCAGCTCGACAAATTGAGACAATGTCTGTATGTGTGTATGGGGGTATGTATGTATGTACACTAATGTCATGTAATTATCTTAGCAACCGCTGAACCGATCTTAACGAAATTAGTTTCAAATGAAAGGCCCAACATTGCCATTTGACGCTATTATTTTTGTTTTTCGATATGTTGTTTACTTTATGAGATACGGGTGATTTTGCGGAACGCAAAGGGTTTTAAGCAAATAACTTTCAAAGAAAGCAATGTGGTCGTACCAAATGTACATAATTAGAAAAAAATACATATCTAACAAACTATAGATCGTCAAAATCAGTTCACGAGTGGCGGAGATATAAATCATTTTGTATATTTATTCCTCGCTTACCAATCTTTATTAACAAAAAATGAGACCGCTTCATACAGAGTATTGCTTTACTGTTGTTTTAGGGGCAAAACTAAACCGATTTTGAATATCAGGGTATGAAAACATATCTGTGTGATTCAAGGAATTTGATTCCGAAAACATTTTGTGAATTTACTTAATAATTAATTAACTATTTCTCGACAAAACAATGTGTAAATTCACTTCAAAGTGCAAATTTGTCTAGAGTTGATGTATTTACCCGTTGGATTGAGCAATGCGTTCAGTCGTGAGATAGATGTTGGATGGTATATGAATACACAGATCACCAACTAATCCTCCTAGTACTGAGAAAAGAGATTTGTCTAATATAATTCATGTTCATATTATACTCGTAGCATCACCGAGAGCAACTGTGTTTTTGAATTACAAAATTTTAATGAAAGTTTATGTTCTTTTGCAAGATTTATGTTATACTTATTATGGCGTAAAAATTACCAGTTGCATTATTGATAATAAATATGCAAGGAATCAAAATATCGCCCTACATGCAAAAATAATGTCACAGCACTAACCATCATTTACCATTCCTTACTTGTCGCCTTATGCTGAGATCGCTTCAGTTGAAGCTTCAATGCAAGAATTCAACGGACGTTTCTGAATTCTATACGTGCTCTGAATTCTATACGTAAATTAGCAAGGATTACAATCAGAGTTTATGCATTGTACAGATAGTTGATCTCACTGAATTTATGTCATACATATTACTGTATAACTACAACTGACACTGAGTTGTAGTGAAAACCCCAATATACATTTTTCATAATCAATGTGACCAAAAGCATATTTATTTGCGACATATTCAAGAATGTTCGTGTCTCAAAAGCAGTCCAGGGACACTTTCAATGCTAAGTGGCTTTTCGATTAATTTAAATACTCATTCTGGTAGTTTGAACTATTTCTTTGTCATGGTATTGTTTTGTATAGGACTCATTAACCCATATCTCCAGAACGAGAAATCCGAATGAAACAGTCCGCAAGGAATAAGGATGGGTGGAAAGAGACTGCATTGTAATCGACTGAATGTGCGGCTTTTGGGCCATCTACAATAAAATAATTGCCAACATAGCCTAGACACTTGACACTCTTTTCTAGATACTTCAATGCAAATGAATACTATTTACAGGTGGTCTTATCTCAGTTTACAATTACGCGTTAAAATACTGGACCTGAAAATTCTATTCTGCGCAAAAATTATTTTTCAGATATCTATGACCTAAAAGATATCTTTTAATTCCAAAACAAATTCCTGATTTCTAGATTTTCTGATGACTAATTAAGGCCCATCAATAAAGTAGAAACACCAGATAATCATAAAAACGCCGTCAGGAAAAGAAGAACGAAAACGTGCTCTTTACAATGGGATCTTCACAAACATTTTAGAATATTCTGAAACAATGATTTTGGAATTCGTGAAATTCGTTTCATTCATTTACTTCATTTAAATAACTTTCTTTAAGTTTTATTCTATCTACTCATTTCTCCAGTTCATTCATTTCATATTTATTTTTTTTATTTAAAATATTTGACCAATTTTAAATATATGATCATTTTATTTTAATGATTTTTTTTTTCGTTTGGCATTCTTTTTATTTATTTGACCTAATTGTATCTATTGTATTCATTTCATTCTTTGTATGCATTCCGATCAGTTTATTATCTCATGCATCTTACAGTTTAAATTTGCTTTATTGATTTTCTTTTGTATGTGTACATTTACATGAAATTGGTCTTTCAAGTGATGCAGATATGATTTTCTCTTCAACTTTGGTAATTCTTGCGTATTTTGTTTGTTTTTGATTATGTAGTTTTTGTTACAGACTTGCCGAATCGGACGGAATTTGTTTGTTTTTCAATCCTTAACCTAAACCTTAACCTACTATATACAATATTTACATTTCTAATCCTAGTATAGTCTGCGAATAAGCATATGTTCAGATATTTGGCATTTTTCTTTAAATTTATTTGTTATTGTTGTTGCTCTTTGAGTAAAAGTTTCTATGTTAGCTTGCCTGTGGACTAGATCAGTTCGGGTATCAAACGGTAGGTTCAAAATCATTTTTAGTGTTTTATTTTGCAGCACTTGCAGTTTGTTCTTATGGGTGGCTGCACACGTCTGCCACACCGGAATAGCATAATCCATCACAGGGGCGATTATCTGTTTAAACACTGCCAGCTTGTTGCATCCGGAGAGCTTGGATCGCCGGTTGATGATGGGGTAGAGGCTTTTCACGAGGAGGGAACATCTGGACTGAACTTTCTCAACGTGTTGGCGGAAGATGAGTTTGGAATCTATTAATAGTCCAAGGTATATTGCTTCGGTGGACCAGTTTATTTGGACGCCTCCAAGCGACACTTTGCAGTCGTCCGGAGGATCCAGTTTGGTGGTTTGTCGGTGCTTGAAGATGATTGTCTGGGTCTTGGGGAGGTTAAGTTGAATCTTCCAGGTGTTTGTATATTTAACCAAGATGTCCAGACATCGATGTAATTTATTCCTGAGTTCGCGAGCTTGTCGTCCTTTCACTAGTATGGCAGTGTCATCCGCAAATAGTGACAGCCAGCAGCCATCGGGAAGGGGAGGTATATCTGACGTGAACAGGCTGTACAATATTGGCCCGAGGAGGCTACCTTGAGGCACACCAGCCGGTATTTGGAAAGAATCAGAGACGGCTCCCTGCAGAGAGACCTTAAATGTTCTATCTTGCAGGTAATTGTGGATAATTTTCGTTAGATAGACCGGAACATTGAACTCACAAAGCTTATATATCAGCCCGTCGTGCCAGACATTATCGAATGCTTTTTCGACATCAAGTAGCGCCATGGCTGTGGATTTGGAGACGGCTTTGTTTCTTCGGATTATGTTGATAACTCTTAACAGCTGGTGTGTCGTTGAATGACCTCTCCTAAAGCCAAATTGGTCAGGTAGAAGGGTGTTGTTATTGTTCAAGAATAGTAGGAGGCGATCCAGTAGCAGCTTTTCATAGACCTTGCTTAGCGATGACAATAGGCTGATGGGTCTGTAGCTCGTGGGTAGCGTGGGATCTTTCCCAGGTTTAAGGATCGGGACGATTTTAGCCATTTTCCAGATGGAAGGGAAATACTGAAGTTTTAAGCACTTGTTGATCACCTTCGTTAGGAAAGTAAGAGTTCTTTGGCTAAGATTTTTTAGAATGAGATTGAAAACCCCATCGAACCCGGGTGCCTTCATATTTTTTGTGTTCCTGATAGCTGAGTGAACTTCTTCTACTGTCACGAGCTGATTTTGAGGCACAGCTCCAACTGTTTCGTTTAAACTGCGAACTTTCTCCTCAACCAGTGTTTCGAGCGGGCTTTGGATGTTGCTACCGAGGTTATGTGAGCGCACAAAATTATCGCCGATGATGTTGGCCTTTTCGAGGGGAGAAACATATAGCTTCGCATCCTTTTTTAGTGGTGGAATTGGCTTGGGACGAGACTTGAGTACCTTGGCGACTTTCCAGAATGGCCGTGAGTACGCCGTTAAGTTCTGGATAACCTTTCCAAAATTTTGGTTTTTGAGATGGTCCATTCTAACTTTGATGACAGCGTTGAGATCTGATACGAGTTGTCTTTTATTCAAGTCACCCGTTCTCTGAAATTGACGCCTGTATATGTTTCTCAGGCGAATGTAGTGTTTGGTGTCACGGTCGATTGGGATGAAATTAGCCTTCACTGGTATTTCCCGGATGCAGGACCTATCTGCTTCCTGCACGGCTCGATGGAAGCCAGCCAGGCATCGATCAATGTCTTCTGTATTGTTAAGAACTGGATTTTCGTCTAGTCGTGAGTCGACTATTCTTTGAAAGGTCACCCAGTTCACTCTATGGTAATCTTTTCTTTGTTGGATCGGAGTCGCTGAAACCTTTTCACCAAACTCACACACTACAGGGAAATGATCGGAGCTGAGCTCGGAAAAGGTTTTGGGCTTGGAGATGTCTACATTGGACAAAAAAATGTCCAGGGTGGAGGGATTACCAGCCGGCGAAAGGTAGATCGGTTCATCGGGAAAGTGGACACAGTAGTAGCCAAGTTGAATATCATCAAAAAGAAGGGATCCGTTTTGATTTTTTCGGTTATTTCTCCAAAGATCATGTCTAGCATTCAGGTCACCTCCAATAATAAATTTGGCATTCGTTCTCGTGAGCTTTGACAAGTCATTCTTAAATTGCCTTGCCAAGCCATTGCTCATAAAACATTGACGAGGGCAGTAAGCAGCGATGATTTTAAGTTTCCCTTCAGATGTTTCAATCTCAACACCTATTGTTGCTATCACTGTTGTACTGGGTTGGGGAAGTACGAGAAATTTGACGCCTTTTTTCACAATGATGGCAACACCACCACCTCGAGACTGATTTCTATCCATGCGCACCGTAGAGTAGTTGGGTATGGAGAATGGTATATCGGGAGAAAGACGGGTTTCTGCTATGATACTTACATCTATATCATTTGTGACGATGAAGTCCACAAGCTCAATTTTTTTCACTTTGATAGAGTGAGCGTTCTAGTTCATGATTCTTACGGGTTTAACAGCCATAACGGATGACAAGAAGACCCAAAACGTAGATCTGATCGCGGCGTGTGCGGCACTGTTGCAGCTTACCACACATTTCGGTGAAGATTCCCATCAGTTGCTCTGCCGAAAACATTGGAGTTGACAGCTGGTCTGGAGAATTCGTTGAAGGTCCACCGACCTGTTCGAAAACGGCTGAGGGAGCCCATGGATTATTTGCAGCTGGCGTGGGCTGAGGTGTTGCTGACCCGGACCTAGCTGAAGGCAGCTCAGGGAAGTTGGCGGGCGAGAGTGAAGGCACTTCCATCTTCTTCTTTCCTGGTTGAGTTTTTGCGGATGCTTGCTTCCGGATAATTTTGTATTCTTCCCGTTTTGGGCAGTTTCGATCCATGCCTCGATGGTTACCGTTACAATTGGCACAGCGATATTTTACAGCTCCTTCAATCAAGCAGTCTGCAGTGGCATGCGGCTGGCGACAATATCCACATCGAGGTTTAACATTACAATTTCTCGTCCCGTGGCCGAAGTTCAGGCATCGTTGACACTGAGTGACATCCCGATTGGCACCACGATATGGTTCCCAACGAACAACAATTGAACCAATACTTCTCACTGCTTGTAGTGCGTTATGCGATACCGTCCCTTTTGCAAAGTGAACCAAGTAGAGGCAATCCCGAAAGGCTTTAGTTTTGTCTCGCCGAGACATTTGAAAAACACCGACTGGCATCAACTTGTAGTGGGCACGGAGCTCATTTTCGATTTCCTGTACGTTCATTACCGGCAATCCACGAATCACGGCCTTGAATGGTTTATTACCCGCAATATCGTGGGTGAAGAATTCGGTTTTGCTGTTTTTTAGATATGTTGTAGCTTTATTATTGTCGTCTTTGGAGTTTACCATAACTTTGGTTCCGATTCTGCAAATCTTATATTCAGCTGTGACACCAAGAGCTTTCATCTTCTTCATTATTTTGTCGAGCGGCACCGACTTTATCATAATCGGGGGAAGCTTGACTTTGATTGGCAGCTGTAGATCGCCCTCTTGCAGATCCTGTACCGAGCCACCAAATCCACTTAGATCGCTTCGGTTTGTTGCAGTTTTCGCTACACTCGCAACACTGGTGGGACGCGCAGAATGTGCTGACATTCTGTCTCCCTCGGAACGCAATCGCTTGCCGTCCGGTTCCTTCGGACTTTTCTGCGCCGTTGCGTTATGTTTTTGCTTAGGGCTGGCCTTCGAGCTGGCGCCCGACCGCCGTTTACGTTTCGTCATTCGGGCGAAACCTAACGGACACCACGACCGAACGAACGAACACCAACTACCGAGCGAACGAAAAAAAAAGATTAAACACGCGGAACAGTACAAACACGTCCTATCACGTTAAGACACGCCGAACGAATCGTTTCTATCTCATGCATCTTATTCGAACTATTCATTTAACTTATTTTATTCACTTTTTCGTGTTATGCAATTTTGTAATATTTTTTCTGGTTCACACATTTTATTAATTTTTATAATCTGACTAATTTTGTTCAGTCAATCATTTTATTTATTTCATCTACAACATTAATTAGACACAATTTTATTTATTCTATTAATTCTAATACTTTATAATATGGCTGATTTTTTCAGTTTTACTACTTAATAAACAAATAAAATGAAAAAAATGGTAAAATGTATAGACAGAAAACATTTTTATACATTTTATTACTTTCTTCAATTTGTTTCTTTTATTCATTTTATTCATTTTATTGATTTTATTAACCCTGTGTTTACCCTGTTATTTATGAACAATAACGTTTTCAAACAGCTATAACTTTGTGGTTAGACAAGATTTCCACACAAAAAAGTAAAACTAATAAATGTGACTATCACCGTCTATTTGAGCGCTCATAGTTACAAGAAATATCCGTAGAACTGAGACATTTTCAGTTATCGGTGATTTATTTTGATATATCTTCGTTGACTTTGAAAACCGATAATTCTTATCAATTTGGAATGCTTTCGGCTATCTTTTCTGCCCAATCGGACTATTGAAAACTTTGCAGGAGATACATATTAAGGATTGATATGTAAAAATTCTGCAGCTTCTAACACTGCTAGAGAAGCATCTATCTTGATGAAAACAGGTTTTTCGTGTTTCGTTTTTGGAACCATATATGTTCTAAGAAATATTAGGTGTGAAAAGGTTAATTTTATCCATATTATTCATATTATTTATCTTATTAATTTAATTTTTTTTGGTTTTATTCACATCATTTTTTATTTATTTTAATCATTTTATTAAATTGTTAGTTTCCAGTTCATATATTTTAGTCAGTTTCTTCATTTTATCAATTCGGTTTAGTCAGCTCTTTTATTGTTATTATATGACGGTTTGTTATCTTGAAACAATTTTATTTGCTCTCTTAATGTCATAACATTTTTAATATTGTCTAATTTATATTTGAGCTAATTTGGTTTATTTATTTTATTAATTTGATTTATGTTAATCATTGTATCCATTTTATCAACAACTTTTTTTTATTTTTTTGCTTCATAATTATTCCATTTTATTTGTTTTATTACTTTTCTTTAATTTATTCAGTTTATTCGAAGTGTTATTCGTGCAGGACTCGAAACTGTGCTTATCTCACATCTAGTTGCTTGCCAACTATGCGTGTGATCGGCAAACTAATGAATAATAAAACAGTGACATGTGTAAGAAATGTCTCATCTCACTGATAGGTGGATTAAATCGGTTTTTTTTTGAAAAATGTAAGCGTAGCTAACAAATTCAATATCTTATTTGGGTGTCCCCTAACGCGACCCTTTTAGCTCTTAGACTAAAAAGACAACTTAGAACACTTAACATCAATGGACTTGATTTTTCTTGAAGTTTTTTGAGCGAACCTCGTAAGATTTTGTCAACGACGAGCTATTATGAGTTGCATGAGGTGTACAAACGTTGTCACATAACGGTAGAATGTGTGTTAAATTTTCTAAAATAAAGAAAGTTACTAATATTAGAGACTATTATTTTTACAACACTTCCCTCTCAATTGAAGAAAAAATGAACGAACTCAAACAATGGGATATTACATCATGTCCATTTGACATTTTAAAACGTAGAATTTTACTAACTCACTACAATTTGGTTGGTATCTACTGTCTGCGGTTATCAGTTCGGTTTGCTGACACACTTGCTATCATAACGTTGCATGGTAGACAAATATAAAAACTCCCCTTAAGTACTTCCTCGCCTCTCATTTAATCGCCGCTAACGCCGTACAGGAATCCACTAGACCTCTAGCATTAACTTCCGGGTGGGATAGGAGTAAATATCCACGCATGCAAATGCAGACTCGTTTTCTCTGTCGAAAGTAGCACGTGCCGGGGTCAATGTTACAGCCACCTGGTAAATAAAGCCGTCGTGTTCAGCCCCCGAGATCTAAATCGCTAGAGCGAGAGTGACACGCCAGCCAAAGAATTGGGTGTGTGGGGTGTTTGGGCCTTGGGAGTGTCCTTCAGTATATTGGGTGAATCACAAGAAACGACTAGACAGCATAAGTTCTATTTTTTCCCAGGGATTATCTCCCTGATTGTCTAAGGTAAGGGAAGAAGCTATGAAGAAGCAATCCATGATGGTGACTGCATCCAGGTTCACGTTTTCCCGAAGCACATACAACGACGGATGGTTTAGTGGGGCAGCTTGGAGGGGACAAGGACGTCTGAATTGGCGAACATAAGAAAGTTGGTAATTTTTTTTCTTTTTCTCCGACTTGGACAGAGAACGGAAATTTCTTCATGCACATGGCGCTAAGCTGTACGCTGATTGGTCGAGTGGTCTATTCCGCGTGGAGTTTTGGTGGAAGGGGGTTTTCTCCCGAAAAGGAAAACTGAGAGCGCGGAAGCATCCTCACCTGCGTGCTAGCGGCTTGGTGGGAGGCAGATTGCACACTCGGGGCAAAACCAGCTGTGAAGTGATTGAAGGGGAGTTTTTAGAGCATGCGCTTCGTATCGCGTAAAGTTCGGATACTCTCGGTACCGATTCGATTCTACCGGTCTTCTTTGACTCGCTCTTCGTTCGTTTGCTTTTACTCTCTGTTAGGGTGGGACTCGCTCACCCGTTAAGGTGTGAAAATGTAAACAATGAGAGGAATTTCCTATTCTTCGGATGCTGGGCCAGAGCAAGTTTTTCCTTGGCGTGTTTTCATTGTGGAAATCTGTCGTTTTTGAGAAAAATAAGAGCAGCGTGAGAGAAAAATGTTACAATTTGAAAGGTAAACATTGGGAGCGTATGCTTGATGATTGTGATCATGATGATGATGATGATGATTATTACGATGTCTAAGGCTACCGAGTGAATCTCTGTGGCAGTAGTCCTGCATAATGCTCCTGCTTCTGATGATGAATAAATATAAAATTGGCGTTTCACCGAGATAAACTGGCCCTCCATGTGGAATCTGTTAGCCGTTTCTTTTCAGTGTCATTTCGGATGCGCTATTGGACGGTAGTGTTTTTCGCGGACTCGCATCTTAATCTTAGGTAATAGTGGATCAGATATTGGTACGGATTGGTGATCGTTTGTGTTGTGTGGATTAGTGGCTTAGTTATGATCGAGCGGTTTCACTAAGCTCAAACTAAGCGGTGCCATTTTCCTCGGAGTGCTCCACATTGTGATCAACTGCTTCATGTTTACATCAATTTATAGGCGATGTTGTAAGGTTAAACGTTCGCACATTTCAAACCGATTAAGTGGCGTTTAGCGAATGATTAATTATCCTCTTGTGGAAGATTTGTGCTCGGTGGATGAAGTGCTGATAAAAGTGAATTATCGATGATCGCGTGATCTCTCGTAAATCAGTAGCGTGTTAAGATACGGTTGCATAACTTCGTGAACAGAAGGCCTAACCGGAAATACGTTGTGACTCCCAATTGAATCTGACACCTACAGGCTAATCCAGTTTCGCAGCAGTTTCGTCCTGGTGGCTCGGTGCCAAGTCTTTTAAACAAACGAAAGCGGAAAGCAGTGAAGCCGACAGCCGGTTGCCACAGTTGAGGTCCTTGGCCGTCTTCTTGGCGTTCCGTTCGTAATTGATTGGACTAACCGGCAAGGATGGCCCCCGTTCGTGGTGGTGTGGGGGCCCTCCTGATGCTGTTGTGGCCAACTGCGCTGCCAAGCGTCAACGTGCTGCTGCTGCTGCATTTGGCGGGGACAATGACACAGTTAGCAGGATCGGTTGCAGCTCCCTCGTCCAACACAGGTTTGGTGGCGAATGGTAAGTCTAGACATTAATTACATCAGATCAAAGTTGTGCGGGTAGGGGCTGCACGCGTTCACGGAATACCGGCTGCCCACGTGCTTTCGTGTTGTCAGCGAATTGTTTGGATTGACCCACCGAGAGTTTTACTGGAAGCTACCGGAGAAGTTTAATGACTACCTGACACGTCCGCATAAAGGTGCGTGAAAGTTTCCGGTTTGGCTGATCTGGAAATGTTAGTCATCGCATGGGATTTAGAGTTGAGATTATTTAGTGAAAACTAGCTCAGTTTTAAAAGCAGCATGTGGGTGTGTAAGTTACTGTTTACTGACACTGTTTGTGGAAATTCAGGTAAAGTTTGAAACTGAATGTACATCAATTCTCACATGGCAGAACAATTCCGGATAACAACCAAAAGCGTATTTAAGTGTTTATAAGGTTTAGAGCGTTCATAGAACAGTATGTTACACCAGTTTTCGAAAAGTGTTATGATTCGTTAGGAAATTCCAATTGTCTTTTGACAATATTTCTGAATTGTTGAGGAAGTACTTTTAGTTTTCAATAAATATCTAACTTTGAACTATTGAACACTTTCCATTACTGAAACTAGCGTTCAGAAAAACTCGGAATGATTGAAGCTCGAAAAGCCGAGTTTTTTATTGCCTACATCAATAGATAAATTATCTAGGAATATATCACAACAATTCGCGAAACCAAAGCAAAGTATTTGAAAAGGTATAGAGCGCAACGAATAGGTATGTGAGCATTTTCCTCACATTTCGCTTTTAAGATTCTTTGGAATTGGGCTCACAGATAACAAAAAAATTTTTTAGACCGATTGGAACAAATCCTGGTTTGTTTTCATCATAATTGATTTATATTCTAGGTCAACATATAAAATTATTGAAATCCAATTTCAGGTATTTTTATAATATAATAAAGTAAAAATTTCATTAAACACTTTTACTGATGTCTTCCGTTTTAATTCCACTATGATTTTCATTCCAAAAATACGCAATTTCCCGAAAATCTCCTAAAAAATATGATTTCAGCAATAACATGTTTTCCTGGTTCAAATAGAAGATATACTTATTAGGGTGGGGCAAAATGATCGTTTTTTCAGCACAGCACTTTTTTGGTTCCTTTTGGGGTCCCAAACAACTGTGCAAAATTTGGGGTCGATTGGTGTTGACCCGGCGTAGCGCATAGCGTTTGAAATTTGTATGAAGATTAGTATGGGAAAACCTACATTTTTGTATTTTTAATTCTACAGACTACTATTCTTCCTGTAGTATGCAAACAAATAGATAGAAGTATAGTCCAGGATATGCTGAACAACTATGCCGAAGGATATATGGTGTTAGAATGTCTCTAAGCCATGCTATAGCTGTTCAAAGTTCGATACATCGAATTAAATGCCAAAAATCATTTTTATTGCCAACACTGCGGGTGTACCAATGGTATTTCATATAGCATTCCGAAATAACATTATATATTTTAGTTTTACCACATTGGTATGTTTGGATGAATTATTCAAAAGCCTTAGATCAATTTCATGAGCGTAAGTAGTTGAGCAATAGGGCGTAGTGAGTGGTGAGGGGGGATGGAGGGGGACTTTAAAATGTAGAAATTCGAACTGAAATGTTGTCGAGTTGGAATGTTCAGATGAATTATTTCAAAAAAAATACACAATGTCCTACGCATAATAGTAACGATGAAAAAAAGCATACTGTATCCCTTTGCCTTGACTTTTATCAATAGAAGTTACGTTACAGACTGAATCAACTGATGTCGAGTTGATATGTCAGAGAATTGCATTGATTATATTTCAGTTTAATAGGCACTATGATTTGATGGGATGCTTATTTCGATGCTGTTCGATCACCTGAAGCAAAAATTGTTGTAGGGATCTGGTGGATTTCATGTTGAAATCCAGAAATTAGCTTCACGCCTCGTGATCGAACAGCATAGAAATGAGCATGCTATCAAATCTTAATGTGTATTAAACCGAAATATAATCCTCTGACATATCATATCATATCCCCCCTCACCACTCACTACGCCCTATTGCTCAACTACCTACGCTCATGAAATTGACCTAAGGATTTTGAATAATTCATCCAAACATACCAATGTGGTAAACCTAAAATATATAATGTTATTTCGGAATGCTATATGAAATACCATTGGTACACCCGCAGTGTTGGCAATAAAAATAATTTTTGGCATTTAATTCGATGTATCGAACTTTGAACAGCTATAACATGGCTCAGAGACATTCTAACACCATACATCCTTCGGCAATGTTGTTCAGCATATCCTGGACTACACTTCTATCTATTTGTTTGCATACTAAAGGAAGAATTGTAGTGTGTAGAATTAAAAATGCAAAAATGTAGGTTTTCCCATACTAATCTCCATACAAATTTCATACGCAATGCGCTACGCCGAGTCAACATCAATCGACCCCAAATTTTGCACAGTTGTTTGGGACCCCAAAAGGAACCAAAAAAGTGCTGTGCTCGGTTGATGTGGCTATGATTACGTTTTTCCATTTAACAATGCTCCACCCTAATACTTATATAAATTGGAAATCTCTCTCATTGTTATCAACAAGAATTACCACTGGATTTTCCCACTAATTAGATAGTACAGTAACACTTTACTAAATAACATCTAACTCCGCCATTATCTGAAGTTTGCAACGAACATTTTTATTAGTGATTTTCAAATGTGTGTACAAATATAACTAGGACTTGTCCTTTCTTTCAAAAAATCGCTAGAAACAGCTTTTTTATTGCCTCCTAAAGAGGCCATTAATTAGTTCACTTACATACCGTATCTGATATTACCAATTGATCTAATTATTGAGCCATTGAGAAGCATTCCCGTCTGAGGTATGAATATTTCAAGTAAATATCCAAGTACTCATTTGACATCTAGTTTTGATAGTTTTTAGGAGTGTATCGAGAACACAGAAACATTTATAAAGCTTCATTTGTAATGTAAGTAGGGGTTTGCCCACTACTTGGCTTCTTGTTTTTTACTCGGTGGACCCATTTAACAGGATTTTCGTATTCAAACAAAAAGACAAACAAAGCAAAACTAGACATTACCAACTTTTATTTTTTCCTCCAAAACTCTGCTCTGTAACTACTGCAGTCGCCGGAAGGTGCCGAAGATGGGCAGACGGGCGGTTCCTTCCGACCGGTCGGGTCAGCAGCGGCCAGGTTTTCCTTTGGTCGTTCCCGTTGACTGCTCCGGCAGCGTTCCTTTGCGTTTATCTAGAGAAGTGAGTTTAGAACCACTCTAGTGACAATGTCGAATAATCAGCGGATCTATTCGCTTCCCGCGAGAAGTCCCAGAAGTCACCGCATTACACTTCTCGGGGGTCACCTTTGGCCTCCCTGATTCGCTCTCCTTGAATTGACAGCTGTGAATCCATCCAAATTGGATCCGTATGTTATCTAGTGGATATGAGCTTTATTTTTTAATTGGTCCAACTGAATGTATGGACCTAAGTTGCTAGAATGGAGAGTAATGATTTCCGGATGTGACCGATGGGCGTTTGTAGGTTGTAACGTGTTTGTCGCGTGTGCTCGCATGCATGTGACTTCGTCATTCACATATTTGCGTGCGTTCTTGGATGCTCACGCGGACCATTACTCTGATATTTAGTTTTCGGCGTACGGTTCTGACAGGGAGTGAGATACCCCATATCACTAGAGCTCCCAGTCATGTCGCCATGGAACGTTTTGTTCACTGGATATGAGAGGTTTCTTTTTTTAATTGGTCCAATTGAAGGCATGGACACAGACTGCTGGTACCAAGGATAGAAACTTCCGGAAGAGACCGATTCATGATCGTGCGAGCGCGGGAGTTGTCGCTTGGGACTGTGTTTGAAAATAATTATAAGCGTTGTTACGTTTACCTTATCACCGGGATGCTATCAAGTTTGCGAGGTCGCGGATGTAGGTGCTGTGGATGGTCGCAAAGGGCTCAAACATTTGCATGTTAACGAGTGTGTGTAATTTCACGTGTATTAATTTGATTACATAATCATGCGCCATTCGCATGTTCTCGTGTATTCTTAAATGATCGCGCGCGGACCGTGAATTTGATGCTTAATTTTTAGTGTATGGTACAGATCTTAGAAGAGTTAGTTTCCCCATATCACTAGAGTTTCCGGTCATATCGCCATGGAACGTGTTGTCTAGTCATTTTTTGATTGGTTCAACTGGAGGCATGAGGCTGCTAGGACCAAAGATAGACACGTCCAGACGTGATCGATTCATGAGCTTTTGGTTGTTCGGCCATCTATGGAAGCTGTCCTTCAATGTCTGCTTCTTTCTTTGAATAGCCTAGATAAGCCGTGTAGTGTCGGTAGTGGTTTGTCTCAACCAGCTAAGAATTATATTACAGACTACCTGTTCCGGTGGAAAAAATCCACCAAACAAGGAACCCCAATTCCATAGTTTCATGCTACCCGTGCTATGGGTAAAATTGTTGAGGGAATTTAAGATATTCTCAATAGCGAACGGAACCTGGGAAGAGCCGGACGAACTCTAAAGTATGTTGCGTTATGCAGCGGAAACTTCGCTCTACGCACCGAAGTTTTTTCGCCGATGATCCGCATAATTTTGCCGAATTTTTGTTGACTGGGGGTTTGCTGAAACTCTCGGCTGATGGTAGTTTGATGAAGTTTTGCTGGGTTTCGATTATCAATTTTCGATGTGTAGAGACGAACTTGCCCAGAGGCGGCCTTGTGGCATCCGGCCAAGAATTGAGCCGCTGGGTTCCTGCTACCAGGTCATAGAAGACGACTGAAAGTAGGAGTCCCCAAGTCAAGCTGTAGTTCCGTGCCGAGGACTTGATGACTGGAGGGTCTAAAATATGCATGTCGCGCATGGAGCATTTTGGGTTTTGCCCTTCCTTACTGTGTTATGCGAATCTCTGATACAGTGGACCATTATTTTCTTCTCCATTTAAACCTGATATGGCTTTCTATATGCGTTAACATCCCAACTTGCTTCGTGTCCTCTAGTTGTTATGCAATTTATGTTGAAAATTAAATGTACAGTTTTCTAACAACAATGGTTAGAATAGCACAAATCTATCTCCAGCACAAACGTACAGCAACTATGAATTTATCTTGACTTATGTAGGAAGGTAAAGATTTTATAGCATTGGTTGAAGAACCGTATTTCCATAAAGGAAACTTCAATATTGGAAATTTACTTAACACATTTGGCTTCATTGCTTACTACAAGACAGGCATGACTAACCCACGTGAAATACCTCGTGCTTGCATTCTTGCAAATTAACGTGTTTCTCATATCGGAGCTCACAACTCGCGATATCTGTGTAGTCACAATTACACTAACTGTCGGTAACATAGACAAAGACTATATACATTGTTCAGCATATCTACCGCATAATGAAACATTTCCTTCTGATGATTTCAAAAGCGTTGTAGCAGAAATGGGCTTCCGATCATTATCGTCAGTAATGCGAATGCTCATCCATCATTTGGGGCAGCTCAGACATCAATCTGTGAGGCTCTGAACTGATGGAGTACATAGGTAGTACAAATCTCCATATTCCGAAATAGGGGCCGTACACAAATGACGTAGCTTTTTTTCTGCGATTTTTGACCCCTCCCTCCCCCTTCGTAGCATTTGGTCACAAAATTCTAACCTCCCCCTCGTAAATAAAGTAGCATTTACCTACCCCCTCCCCCTCTTCCCATGCAAAGCGCCCGGGTGATGAAAAAATTGCATATGTTTTTCATTTATTTTTAACCCTCCTGAAGTCGCGCATATGGCCCACTCAACGAGCAGCCTCCGGTGCCCAAAGACGATTCGCTAGCTTTTCAGAGCAGCATGCACTCAGTGCACCAGCGCGACTGCCGGAAGCTTAATACATGTCCTTTCAAAATGTTTGACGACTTTTATCAACATTTTCATTATAACAGCAAATTGCGTGCAAAATGAGCCCATTTCATGACAAATATAGTGTTGATAGTTTTGTTTTGAATTTTATATGTCAAAGGGAGCATGAAGACAAGTTCTCTCAGTTTACAATCGTGCAGCTGCCAATGATTCTAAGAACCATACGTTCATCTAAATTACTAAATTTTGTTTGGATGAATCCGAAGTGAAAATTTAATTCAGCCTCCAAAATAAGTCTACTAGTCAGCAACATTAGTTAACTAATGTAGCAAGTTAAATCCGCATACAAATTTTTTTCGTATTTTTGCGAACTTGTAATTTTGCGAATCGTAAAATTTACCTCATGAAAAACCGCATCAAAAATAACTTGTTTGCATTCAAATTGATTTTTTCTTGGGAATGGAGGATCATTAAATTGTTTTCTCTAAACAATGGGTACTTAATGCTACGTCGCACAACTTCTGACCCTACCCTCCCCCTCGTCACACTTCGTCACAAATTTGGTATTCCCTCCCTACCCCCCAAAATGCTACGTCATTTATGCATGGGAAACCGACCAATCTTTGCGAGGTCTGGAAGGGAGGAGGTGTTAGACATAACGCTTTGATCTGATAAAATTTCGCATGAGCTGGGAAATTGCCAGGTTCTAAATGACACTGAACCGTCTCCATCCGATCACAAATATATATTTTTTGATCATTTTGATGTCACTTTCAATGTGGTTACATGTCGTAATCCTAAAGCTTGGAACCGGCGTCAGCGTAGTGCATATAAGAAATGTCCTAGATCTGCAGAGCGGGCTGGCTGGCAAAACCTGTGCACTAACGTCTCTAGTCTGAACGTGGCTAGCAGGATAAATAAAATTCTCGAAATAGAAAGATCTTCAGATGAAATCCTTAAAAACCAGATATGGTGTTTGTGTTACAGACGAAAAAGATGATCTTAATTGTCTCTTCGAAGCACATTTTCCAGGATTTATCGATTCGGAGCTGAACAATATTCACAGATCTCATTCTGGTGATTCGGACTCGTGTTTGATTTGATTTGGATTTGATATTCTCAAACTTGTCTTAAAAAGACCAATCTTGCTACCCCCCCTTTCCCAGTCTTGCTACCGGGTATATCCATTAAGCATGGCGAGAAATAACTGTTAGATTTATTCCCAAAGGGCCGCACTCAAGCTATGAAGAAGCGAAGAGTTTTTGGTCTATCAGTTTAAGTTCTTTTCTTCTGAAAACTTTGGAACGTTAATTTAGTTAAATATCCACTGCACAAAAAGCAACACATATATAAGTGTAGGAAATCCACGACCACTCTGCTTCACGATGTTGTTTACAACATTGAGTAGGCCTTCTCGCTCAAGCAATCTTGCTAGGATATGTTCCTAGATATTGAAGGTGCTTTTGACAATGTGCCCTTCCAGTCTATTCTGGAAGCGACGCGCAGTCATGGGGTATCTGTATGTATCTCGAGTTGGATAAACGCAATGCTTAGTAACCGCATTCTTTGCTCGTAACTAAGACAGGCAGAGATACGGAAGTTGGGTATTTGCGGTCTTCAGGGTGGCGTTCTACCACCTTTGATATGGAACCTGGTTGCCGATGGCTTGTTGAAGAAACTTAATGAGCTTGGATTTCCAACCGACGGGTTTGATGACGATTACCAAATACGAATTACTGTACTTTGCATCGGAACAATCTTTGACTTAATGCAACAAGCATTAAGAGTTGTCGAACAGAGGTGTCGATAAGTTAAATTATCAGTTAACCTAAACAAAACTTAAATGGTTCTTTTCACGAAGAGGCGAATAACAACTGGGGTTCGTCCCTTGCAGTTCTTTGATTCTGAGCTACTGTGTGCAGATCAAGCTAAATACGTTGGAGTTATATTGGATTCAAAACTAAGTTGGTCTGCTCACATAGGGTTCAGAGTGAAGTAAGCATGCATGGCCTTCGGGCAGGGCAGACGAACTTTTGGAATCTAGGGTCTGAAATCTAAATACATCTATTGGATTTACACGGCAATTGTACGTCCAATACTGTCATACGGACGGCGGAGAGGCGATGATGGTCCAGTCAAAGCTAAACCATCTGAAAAGAATGACGCTCATGGCGTTGACAAATGCTTTCACCACAACTCCAACTGCTGCTCTTGAGGCACTTCCAAATATCAAACTATTACACTTACACTTCAAACAAGAAGCACTACCATGTGTAATACAGACTGCAGGTTGCTAGACTTTGGAACAGTAACCATGTTGATTTTGCTACCAGTCATACACGTGTGATTGTGGTCACAAATGGTTACTTGGGGTAAAGATATTTTTGCTCCAAGCGATATTACACCCCATGTAGTTTTCCTTACAGGAATTCCATATGAAGTTTCCCTTTCGAGTGGAGACCACTTGCGTTTGTTGTTGTCTCTCCATATAGTCAGACAACCGGCTATATGGACAGACAACAACAAATGCAAGTGGTCTGTTACACTGACGGTTCTTTGATGGAGGAACGCGCTGGTGCTGGTGTGTACTGTCGTGTAATGAGATTGGAACAATCTCACTCACTGGTAGATACTGTACTGTATTCCAAACGAAAAGTCTTCGCGATTATGTGCGGGGTACAATCGGCCCATCAACAGAGCTAATCCGGCAAAGTTAAAAACTTCTCCTCCGATAGTCAGGCTGCAATCAAGGCCCTTAGCTCAGCGAAATAACGCTTCAAACTAGTGATCGCATGCCGAACCCAAATCGAAGAACTAAGCATTGTAACCACTATCTACCTTGTCTGAATTGGTCAGGGTAGGTTCAGCGATTGACTACGTTGGTCCTGAGCCTGCCCTGCCAATTTCGACAAGTTGGATAAAAGAAGAAAACAGTCCTGGGCTTCGTCTGAGCAAAGCAATTATTGGAGAAATCTACAAACATGTCGCCAAACAATGATCTTTGTGAATCCGATTACGGAACCTCATATCATCTGATATGCAACTGTCCAGCAGTAGCGCAATTGCGATTTCGAGTTTTCGGTCGCTCTTACATAGACGACACCATCTTTGAACGACTGGAACTTAGAGACATACTAAAGATTCTTATCCAATATGGTAAAGAGCTTGGGGCTTACCTGTTGTTTGTTTTTTGTTTTTGTTCTAATTCCTTCCTCCTCCTTCTCCTTTCCTTCAGAAAATGATGAAAAGACACGACAAAGCACAAATCCCTGACTACATACGGGGAACGGTCATTTGAGCCAATATATTCTGATTACCCAGTTGCGGGAAAACTGGGTTGTTGTTGACTTCTCGAAATGTCCGGTAGGACGATAGATCATTTGCTTCGAAGAAAAATTTGAAACACGTCGTCGAATGTAATGTCATTTTATACAGCATCGCAACATATATAGATAATAACAGTATTAAAATAAAATTACATGACTTGACACCACGTACTAGTCTCGCCGCTATCAAACAACTCATGTCAAAACAAAGGTGGATAGTGTTAAAGAAGATACTTGGAGGAACTTCTTCTCAGGACTTCACAACGGCGTTCGTGTGGTGAGACTGTGTCGGATTAAACCTCTTGCTTCCTATTCGACACTCCAAAGCTGACATCTTCAAGGTGTTAAATATTCTCAACGAATACTGGTCACGTACTCAGGGTAGATTCCTACGTGCCAATACTGTGATCAGCCGCGACACCACGGAAAGCCTTGCGCAGAGGCTGCTAAGGAAATTCTGTAACGACCAAAGCCGGTATACAACCATCGTATACTAAACCACAACCGGTTGTTAAACCAACGACTGCGGACTATGCAGTAACAAACACCACACTAACAACTATCGGGCCCAGTACCACTAAACCAACTGCCATTACTAACAGCGAAGCAACAACGATTACACCAAATAGCTCCAAACCAACTTCCATCGCCACAAATAAAGAATCAAATACCGTTGAAAAAGGACTTACAGCAGCACCCCGTAAGTACAAGAAACAAACAAGAACATCCGGCCGTGAGCATCATGAATGCAGTACCGATGGATATAAACGAAAATGACCTCCAAGGTGCGGCAGACAACGCACTTCATGTTTCACCTCCAAGGAAGAGGTTCTCAACACACAGAGCAGCAAACTGCATCAACAAGACGGACACATGAAAGTTAATTTTAATTTTTACATATTGTAAAAATCATAAAAAACCCACGGCTCAGTTATGCTAACGCATTGAGCCGTGTCAAATAAATACGAAGTTTAATAGATTGAATATTCTTTAGCTTTAGAGCTTTGAGAAGTTTACTTTTTTCTGTATTTTGGCAGTATTACGAGAATTAGAATGTATGATTTTTTACTTAATCCTCTAAAATAGAAGCGTTTGCCCATATATTAACGACGTTTGGCAACTATAGTCTCGATTTTAACGAGGTCAGATTGAACACGTGAAAACTCTTCTATTAAAAATAATTCTATATTTCTATGAAATAGAAATAGGAAACTTCGCGCTTTGTTTACAAAAGCCACCGTAAACTCATCCCGAAATACAAATTTTTTTCTGGTCAAGACAACGTTCACATTGTTAATGGTAAACCCGCCCTACTTCAGCATTTTTCCTTGGGTAAAGCACTCTTCATCGTCAAACAACGTCATGCAACTATGAAAATCAGATTACAACATGTTAATTCTGTCAACGTTATGCGAATGCTAGTAAGAGAAACGTTAAGCAATATTTTTTTATTTCTAGCCTTCAAATGTCTTGTTATCTTTCCAAATCCACCTTAGAGTGTCCGAGATTTTGCTTTTTTAGAAATCCTGCGCATGTTGGAGTCACTTGCTAATAATTTTTCAGATCACCTCAAATCATCTTGCATGTATAATGCCACCTGGTGGTGGAATTTATTGCCATGCATTTTATCGATATATTTTGATGATTTTTTCCCATTTAAACTTAATTGTTGGCTTCCTTGGCTCACATTTGGAAAACTCTTATGCGGTTTTTTCATTGAAAAACACTGGGGCAGAGGATTGCACTAGAGTTGCGTTTTCTAGCATAAGAGTAGGCCACTGGGCTAGAAAGTGCATAACCAGTACAAACTACTTCACCGCTGTGAAACGGTATTAGAGTGACATGGAGAATCAATGATAGGGGCCTTTTAGTTGGACAGTGCCCAGGGGCCCCGAGAGGTCTTGAGATGGCAATGTTTGCTTACAAGGCATCTGCAATTCGATTTATTTCCGTTGGATACAGAGCCGCAGCGTGCGGTTGGCCCCCGCCAAGGGCGTAAACCTTAGGGGGGGGGGCGCCAAAATCTTGAGCTGCTTTATAAATTGAGTGAGGTTAAGTCATAAAATAAGTTAGGATAGGAGTATCATTCCCAGGTACACAAAAATTTATTATTTGAAAGCCGAACTGAAAAAGAAAGCCAAAGCAGACAGCAAAAAGGCGCATAACTGAGACTCTACCGAAGGCGCCAGAAGACTACGCTACGGTTCTGTTAGTCCATAATACACAACGAACAAGATATAGACTTCAAATTTCAACAAAAATAGCGAAAATATTGCAAGATTTTTCCACTCGTTTTATCAGTTTCATAGGAATAAGCGAAACGGAAATGTGGTCATGGGCAGTAAAGCAGGCCGCCTTTATAAAGCTGTAGAAGCGATCGTAGAGTAAGTTAGATCAATTATCGTCGATAAGATAAAAATGCTGTACCATATAGTTGAATTCTCCGGGAGGAGTTCCACAATATCACAAAGTTGCCGGTTCCCAACCTGGGTTCAACCAATCCTGCACTAAGTTGAATCTCAGGTTGAAATGTCACATAAGATTTTTGGTGTTTCTGGGAGCGTTGGAAAAACTTTATTTCTACTGAATTGTCTAAGAACAGGTGCTGTTTGCTTCGAATTTGTGGCAGAGTTTTTTCTTGCTGGTATATTTAGTGACCTTTCAAGAGGGCGAAAAAAAATCTTACAAAGACCCAGTTGCTTGTAATTAGTGTAAGACTGCATGCATGACGCGCACAAACAACCCACCATGCAGACGACCCTTGTCGAAGAAGACGCCAAACAGTCTCGCAAAAGGTCACCTGACATTATTTTGAAGATAGAGAGAGAGAGAGAGAGCAAGAGGCCATTGAAACAAACAATCCTGTTCCTCAGTAGATCCATGCATGTCAAGATCGAATCGTTAACTACACTGTCGATCTCAATTTTGCGAGCGGGCATGTAAACGCGTTAGTTCTTCATGAAAGTCTTGTCGCCAGTAACGTTTGTTTGCATTAGACAAAATATCACAATTTTGAGCTATGGCTGAATGCAACTTGTTTTATGAAATACTGAAACCAAGAATATGTGAAACACTTGATCAGCAATAGATCATAAAAGCATCTTTGTTTCATTTGCTTGTGCAAAAAGATAGCTGGGTGCTGTCCGATATATAACCGGAATTCCGTGACGGCCCTTGGACCGGTAATTCAAATTTAATGCATCTATGCATCGTAATCAATAATGTTAACAATAATTTCGTGAAATTGCCTCCTCAGTATATTTGATATACAGCAGAGTGTCAATATTTATGGTCTATCTGAAATTTCAAGCCGGATGCACCTCAAAAGTACCTCGAAAAAAAGTCCCCATGCAAAATTTGAGCGCAATCGAAAAATATGAAGCGTCGAGGTCTGAAAAAAATGATTTTGGGGTACATGGAAAATTCTTGAATTTAGATAGAACTTGAGTTTGGACATGCTGCCTTTATTTTTTGTGTGCCATATGCTTTAAAAATCCATGAAATGTCGAAATCTAGTGTCATCTGGAAAAATTTTTTTTTTGGTTTAAAAAAAAAATCTCGGTTTTAAAATTAAAAGTACCTGAGAGGCATCTTTTGTCAAACAATTTTTTACAGGAAAATAAAAAATCCGTTGTTTCATGCATTTCTAAGGCTACCAGCAAACACCCATGTGTTTGGTCCTATCTCTATAAACTTAAAAATATTTGTCTACTTATTTAGTACATAGTATTCGAAAGATATACTAATCAAGTATATCCCCTGCAAGTTTGAAAATATTTAATTGACGGAATCGAAATTTATAACGGTTTGGATGTGGTATGCGGTCATAGATGGGTTTTCTACCAGACTTCAGGCGTGAATCCATGTTTGTTCATTGACTATTTAGAAAGTTTATACGTGTCGCGGTTTTTAAAGGCAAACCTTACCATCCAATTACGTTTCATCGTTAATTTTCATTAAGAAGAATATAAAATAAAGTTGCTTACTTCAAACAATAGACAACATAATTATCCTCAACTATATGTATTATCACTATTTAGTGAATATCTTTATATTCAAAACGACGACCTATCAATTTCTATACATTAGTTGAGTGCAACGAACGCAAACTACAAATCATGGAAAAATAAAATCATAAATTTAAAAAATATGAATGTATTTGCTGATTCAGATCAATTTATGTTATGATACGGTTTTTGTTGGAAATTTTGTACAATCGTGATTCGTTGGTTGGGTTGACAGATGTTAAAACTGGTCAAAGGGGATGTTATTAGTACAGTACAATCAAGTAGTACAATCAAAAATAAATATTCACTAAATAATGATAATACATATAGTTGAGGTCAATTATATTGTCTATTTATTGATGTAGATGACTATTTTATATTCTTCTTAATGAAAATTAACGATGAAACGTCTACCTGTTCAATAATGAAAAAATAATTATAATCGGTCAACAAACCATTGAGATATGGCCTTTTGAAGTAAACATTCCAAATTTTATCCATTTTTTTGAATTTGCACATTATATTTAACGTTTGGTAGACAACCCTATTTTCATATTTTTTTCAGTGCACCATATAAATAACACCTTTTGTACATTATATTTATGTAATCAAATGGTAAGGTTTTCCTTTAAAAACCGCGACACGTATAAACGATCTAAATAGTCAATGGACAAACATGGATTCACACTTGAAGTCTGGTAGAAAACCCATCTATGACCGCATACCACATACAAACCGTTATAAATTTCGATTTCGTCAATGAAATATTTTCAAACTTGCAGGGGATATACTTGATTAGTATATCTTTCGAATTCCATGTACTAAATAAGTAGACAAATATTTTTTGTTTATAGAGATAGGACCAAACCCGTGGGTGTTTGCAAGTAGCCTTATGAAACGTGTCATAAAACTTCAAATTGCAATTTCTCTCGAATCTCTCGATGGATCATTTTGAAATTCACTGAGAAGATGCTTGGATACTGTATCTTTCGAATGCCGTATGACAAATTTATGGTCATTTTTATTTGTTAAGAACGGTTTTAAGAACACCGTGCCTAAAGTTGCTCATATGACCCTATTCCACACTTGTCTAAACTTTCTTCCTTCAACTCATTGCTCTTTTTTGACTACTATAATTCTAAATATTGAAAAATATTCCACACCTTTCAGTCCCTTGCTAATTAGCTGGGATTGTTCAATATAATTGTGAAAATGTTTATTACATTCTTATTATACGTAGCACGTCTCACTACTACCATGAAAGTTGACGCCGAATCACTTTAAACAAAAAAGTATAATATTTACTTGACTTTATCAGCCTGAGTTCAATGTTATATTCATGTGATCGGATTTTGAAATGTTGGGGGAATGGGTTTGGAAATGGAGGGGTGAGGTTTAGTGGCCTGAGAATGGAGGATGCCTCAGAAACCGTCCATCTTATTTCGGTATACGGGGTGGATGAAGGGAATGCAGGTGTATGGTCGTCCAGATGGGGGGGGGGGGGGGGGGCGGTAGATTGATAAACGGGGAAGGTGTAACAGTAAGGGGGAGTGGACGATGCTACATCCAACTATTATATCATCTATTTGAGACTTGGTTTGAGAAAATAGCTTCAGTCATCACCTAAGAATCGATGTGAATTTAATTGTGGAATAAGCTCGGAATCCGGAACTTCCGGAATTGTCGATAGTGGACAATATATTTAAATAATATTTGACTGGCAATCCGTGATCTAGACCTGCGGGTCGAAGTAATTTGGTGACCATTTCAATTTTTAGCCTATGAGGTATTACGATTATAACGGTTTATATGGGAAATTCCACTGTGACCTTACTAACCAACCTGTAACTCCGGAACCAAGAGTCAGAACCGAATGAACTTCAGCAGCAGTCAAGGGTATCACTCTATCTTTCATTTGAAATCAAGTTTGTACAAATCGGTAGAGAATTCGTCGGGAAATAGAAGTGATATTAGGAACTTGGTGAGTTCCCCGGGGGCAACAAGAACCGTCATAGGTGACCAATAAGGTCAAAGCTACTTTGATTGGTCATAAGTGATCTAGACCTGCAAATCCAAGTAATGTTGCACTTGTTTTAATATGTATTACATCATTTAGGCATAATGGTGTCACCAGTTTATATGGGAATTTGCTGTCTGACCATACTCTTCAACCCGTCATTCCGAAACCGGACTTTTCATTTGAAATGTGTAAATCGGTTTAGCCATCTCTGAGGAAATTGTGTGAGTTTAAATGACACATACACATACACATACACACACAGACATTTTCCGATCTCGACGAACTGAGTCGAATGGTATATGACACTCGGCCCTCCGGGCCTCGGTTAAAAAGTCGATTTTTACAGTGATTGAAGGCTATGCAGTTATATGAGAAAGACAAAAACGGATAAATAAAGGAAATTTTTAAAGTGCGAATGCGATTGAAAATACTTACCACATTACCACCATCATTGACATGACATTCTCTTATGTGACATCAGAGGATGAGAAAAACAACCTTTCGTAAGACACAAGTTCCAACCTTTCCTCAGCACGAAAGGATTGAAAAATTAGATTGAAATTCGTAAAATTTTCAGCATAATTTAATTTTGTCCGCAGAGCAAAGCACGTCTACATCACACCGACTGAGAGTTAATCGAATGTTTGCAAGGAAAGGGCAAATGCAAATGAGGAAAGAGGATCCCTTTTCCGTCTCAGACACGCCATGTCTGTCTGGAGTTGGCTGGTTGGTTGGTGGAGTTACTAATGGCAGCACGAATTTCACGGTTTCGGTAATCCTTTCGCTGTGATTTCCAGGGTGTTCCCTTCCACATCGCACCGGCGTTGGCACAGATAAAGCAGGCCAAATGGCATGGGTGAATTTATTGAATGGAAAATTATCCGGATTGCGCTTCGATTCGCAGTGAACCGTGCCGGTGATTTAAGATAATCTCTGCCTCTGCTCGGGCAGTTTGTGTTTGTCGAAAATTCTATCATATTCACCAGGTATGTTAATGTGAAATGACAAAAATAAACGTGAAATTAGTACTCTGAAACTAACGGTAATGACACGAACGGCTGTAATTGCTTCCGTGAACAATCAACGAAGTGGCAGTGATGATCCACCGGTTTACCATAAACCTCAATATTAAGTCACGAGAATTCCACTGAAAATTCCCAACGGTCCTCACATTCTCCCAGCAGAGGATTGTCCACTTCGGCTCGTTTTCATTTCTCATTTTCCTTTTCGTTCAATTTTATCAACCGACCAACTGGCGGTGGTTAGGGAGTCCGCTTTGCGAAAAACCCAAAATACAGCGTGTGTTTTTTTGCACTACCGACCGCCATGAAAGGTACAGCCTGCCCCTGAACGCGGTTGGTCTCATGGAGCGGAGAGATAAATTTCCCTCCCGGTGCGGAAAATGACAAATTATTTTTTTGAAAAAATATATATTTAATCGCTTGTCATTATCGCCAATGAACGTGACACGTATAAATTGAGAAAAGCGAGTTTTAATGGCCAATAAAAATTAAGTGCGATAAGATGAAATGGACTTCTGTTTCGGTCCGGACGTGATGCCAGACCGGAGACGTGGCATGGTACGGAAT